>NC_134704.1:39756754-39849254 GCF_043290135.1 Rhipicephalus microplus | reverse complement strand
TATGTAGTGGCGCCTTGACTGTGGCATGTAGCCATGTTCACACATGACACACATCTCATGATTATCATGTTTGCACCAGTCACATACCTTCGTCATCCATTGGCGTCACGTAATACCAAATTTGGCATATGTGAAGCTAGCAAAACGGCCGCGAGCGCATCATCAGTGTGGCATGTATTCACGTTGTTACATGACACACATGTCGTGATTATCATGTTTGCATGTGTCATTTACCTATGTCGTCCGTTCGCGTCGCGTGATACCGAGTTTGGCACATGTGAAGCTAGCGAAACGGCTGCGAGCGCATCATGAGCACAACATGTAGTCATGTTACATGACAGGCATGTCATGATTTTCATGTTAGGGTCCGTCGGTTGTGTTCACCATGCATTCATGCCATACCATGCCAGTTTTGCAACATACTATGTGAACGAAACCACCGCAAGAGGTGCGGGACCATAAAATATAATTTATGACATTCATGACAAACGTGTCATGATTTTCATGTTATAACTAGTCAAACAGGTTCTTCATACAGTCATGTTATGTCATAGCAAGTTTCGTATCGATACCATTATCGAAACGGCCAGGAGAGCTAAAAGTCGTTGGTGGATAGATAGATAGATAGATAGATAGATAGATAGATAGATAGATAGATAGATAGATAGATAGACAGATAGATAGATAGATAGATAGATAGATAGATAGATAGATAGATAGATAGATAGATAGATAGATAGATAGATAGATAGATAGATAGATAGATAGATAGATAGATAGATAGATAGATAGATAGATAGATAGATAGGCTCAAAGTCACCGATGTTCGCTGAGAAATTCTTCACATTTAAAAGGCCGGGGAATTATTGTTGACAGCCAGCGAACACTTTTGTCAATATCTTCAGACAGTCACGCATTATTCAACGTCGTCACTTGGGTAAAGTACAGGTTGGGCTTACAACAAAATTAGAAACTCTGTCCCTAATGACAATGCTTGACCTGTGTAGTGCATGAAATTTACCATGCAGGTTTGATTATAAGTTAACAAGTCACATACAAACAATAAAAAAATGTTTTCATACCACTGCATTATTCAGTTCACGAGAGTTTCCCCTACAGCTTCTTGTTCTTTTTTCAATTATGAGAAGCTTGGCTTTAGTAAGGCAAACACTTACGCTGATGTCTTCATCAGTAAGACCAATGTAGGCGAGTAATAGTTTCCTCTTTCAATCTGAAAATAATGTCTTCAAAATCAAAATTGATCAGCTCTACCGACAGCACTGGATGGAAACTGTAAGCGCCCGCTGAAAGAACTGTGTATTTCAGCTTGCGGTGATTGAATAGGGAAAGAAGCCGGGGTTATAGAAATAGTTCCGGCCCACTCACTCTTTAAAGTTTGACTAGTCAACGTGCTGAAACGAACAACAACTTCAGTGAACACTACAGAATACCACCTATAGTTCTAACATGTCATGAACAAAAGCAGAATTACAAGGCGGGTGGCTAAAGTTACACTCGAGTTCCTGTATTACGGCGTCCGAGATGCCATACATTCTTGGAACAACTGAAAAAAGTCTGATGGCGCGACAGCCTACGCCATCCATCCCACGCCTTGCAGTGCAGACTACGCTTATCGTTAAACAGAAAGTACAGCTGCAAAAATGTCTTTCGACAAATCATCTCGTAGAGAAGTTACATTTAGTAAAGCTCTCAGTTCAACTATTGAAAACAATGTTTCGACAAATAATCTCGTCGAGAAGTTGCTCTTAGCGAAGCTCTCAGCTCAACTATTTTTATCCTGCGTTCGATATTTTACATGGACGTCGTGAAGACGGCGACGATGGCAGCAATTTCATGATGGCGGACATTCGATAAAATTGCGAAGGATTAATTTTCGCAAGAATACGTGAAAACTGTTTGAAAATATAATGGTGTGCAAGTTCAGTTCGCAGTATATGGTGAAGCGTCGTTTTTTTGTTTTTTTGTAGTTTTGCTCATAGAAAGTAGACGGCGAATTTTTGTTTTCTCTTAGTACTTGCTGACGGCTGCTTTTTTATGTACGCATCTCAGGTCACTGTCGTCGTCGAAGGTCGAAGAGCTGTCCGAAAAAGTGTTCGAGAACCTACCGAGCTTGAAAGAAGTGTAAGTATGCACTCCACACTAGTGAAAAAAAACAACAAATGAACGAGCTTTTTCAAAGCACTTCAGTGTCAAATCCCGCTCCGCTGAGGTAGTGTAGTGAATAAGGTACTCGGCCGCTGACCCGCAGGTCGCGGGATGTAATCCCGGCTGTGGCGGCTGCATTTTCCATGGAGGCGAAAATGCTGTAGACCCATGTGCTGCAGATTTGGTGCATGTTAAAGAACCCCAAATGGTCGAAATTTCTGGAGTCTTCCACTACGGCGTCTCTCATAATCATATGGTAATGTGTGGGCCGTTAAACCCCACATATCGATAACCTAGTTTGAAATGCCGAGGCACACGGTCGTGTGCTTTGATCGATAACCCCACCAAAAAAAAAAAAAAAAAAAAAACGGGCGTTTCTTCAAAACATTTCCGGGCTTGCGTGCGAATTGTAGCTGTAACGAAGACTTCACCAAAATGAGAAGTTATAGGTGATTTGTTCGTGAGAAAAAGAAACGTGTTTAGTGTCTAACAGTGATGTCCGGAAGATTATAATAATCGGAATCAGATATTGTTTATTCTGTCACGACAAAAAGGTATTTTATTCATATCACAATTATTTCAATGAATAAATAAAAAAATAAATAAAATAATAAAAATAAATAAATAAATAAATAAATAAATAAATAAATAAATAAATAAATAAATAAATAAATAAATAAATAAATAAATAAATGTATTCTTGCACCAGGTACCTCACTGGAAATGACATTGTTTGGCTGCGGGACCACACTTTTGAAGGGAGCAAGGAGCTCGAAAATTTGTAAGTACTTCAGAGCCACGTAAGAATAAAGTTGAGCGAGTATAATGATAGGAAAGAAAAAGAGATAAGAAATCAAAGAGGTACTGAGATACTTTACGGCTTTAACTGGGAAGTTTGGGCACCCATCTTAATTAATGTGTAAGTTTGACCGGCAAGCCTTTAACCTGTGACCGTATAATCTTCCATGGCATGCACATTATGCCGGCTTTACAAATCACTTTAATTCCACAAGACGATAATGTTGTCAGTCACCAGAGAAAGTTTGGAAGTAAAATTTCAACGCCATAGTTTTCGTGCTTTCCCATGAGTTACTCAAACGAGATTACGTTTTATTTCAGAATTATTTGTTGCTGTCTGCATTAGCTTTTGTGATTCGTCTTTCAGAGTATTGTCGCACAACGCTATTCGAGACATATCACCTGAGGCATTCAGTGGTCTTGATAACCTCAGTGTCTTGTAAGTGTTTTTCTCTTTTTCGCGTCTTCCATTTCTTCTCGTGTGATTTGGCATATTTCCCATATTTCATTATAGAAATTTCCAATAAAGATATAAATACCCCTACATCGCTGTAGAGCATGTAATATATAGGGAGATATTTCACAGAATATCAGTGTTGGGTACTAGCAATGTGGGCTGTTATACTTGTTAACACGAGGAAACGAAATACGTAAACAAAGTAATAGAGACAAAAATTTCCACAGCTGAAACTTGAGTACGAAAAGTACATCTTTTGGTTGCTCCACTGCCTGAACATTGTTCCTTTTCGTAGTTTGATGGCTTCGTCAATAAATAAAGAAACAAATAAATAAATAAATATTTATGATAAACAATACAATGTTAAAGTGAGCAGTACGTGGCGAGAAAGAAACTCAACGCGGATCCCGACTTGGCGGCATGACTGCCGAACTGTTTTGTTAAAACCACTGCCGCTTAGTTATTAACGCTATTAGTTATTTAACTAATAAACCTATACTGTTATTGTCATTGTCTTTTCGCGTCATCAAAATTAAAAGCATTTAATTTGGTTTCAATATTTCCACAGGGACCTCAGATGTTGTGCCCTGAGGAGGATCCACCCCATGCTGTTTCGGCACCTCGAAAGTTTGACAAGCCTGTAAGTTCCCTCTTTCCTTAGGGAACTTGCTACCTTTACAGCATCTTGCGCTGTCTGTGCTGTATTGATGACAAAATGGACTTTAAAAAACTTTATTTTTGAACTGCAGGGTGCGCTTAGTGCGTAGCGGGTATCTCTCCCACGTAAAGCCTTGTGTTGATGATTATGTTTTTTACGTGCATACGTACTGGTGAGCATAAACTTCAATAAACGTGCGCTTCGCATGTACGCTCGGTTTGTGCGTGAGAAAGGTAGCGTGTTTCTTTTACTAACTTGTTTTCAAACGATATATCGTTCTTAAAACGTGTATTATTCATAACCTTTTGATTCTCTTCACGTTAGTTCTATGAATCGCCGGCTATGAAATACTTTTTTGATCTCTTGTGGTTTCAAATTTACTGAGAGAATGGGACATCGCCGGCTTTGCACGAAGCGTACCCAGTGTGGCCTGCTCTGCAGAATATATCTACTCATTGTTCTCAGCACAAAATCGGCTGTATATAGTCGTTGGATCATAAGAGCGGGTAAGATAAGCCTTTAGCTGGGAAAATTTTCCAGGAATTTTGTAAATTCATACTACATATGAAGCGAGGTTCTCTCTACGTCATGTTGGTAACGGGGAACTCTCTCTGCATTGAACCGCATATAGAGGAGACTTTCTAATAATTTTTTTTTCATTTTATTTCCCAGGTGGCTTGACGAAAACTCCATCGAAACATTGCCCCCAGACATTTTCGCCTCTTTGAAGAACCTCGAGATACTGTGAGTACCCCGCCGCCCCCAAATAAAAACTGAAAGGTTACGATGAATTTCAGGCAAGCTGTTGTGCCCTGTGAGATTCGATGAACAAAAAAAAAACACTCTGTCTCATTTCAGGTCACTCACAAAAAACAAGCTGTCTCGTCTTTCGTATCCATGCTTCGCCGGCCTCTCAATGCTCCTGACCTTGTAAGTGAAGTGGAGGACACTCCTTACAGAGTTCCTAGAAAATTTAGGCTCCTCGAAAATAGATAGAAAAGCGCAAAAAAGTACAGAGAGTGAGAGTGACAAGAAATAAATTAAAAGGAATCTTAACAGGACATGCTTCGACTTGCATGCAGGCGGGGATGAGAGATAAGCTGTTATCGAACAAAGACTGAAGGTGACGCTGGGGCGGGGAAACACTGTTCTCGTTTGCAACAGCAGCTGCAAAAGCAAAGCAATAGTGAATAGGCGGCCGATGGCGTGTTTAATGTCGGCTCGGGCCCGTCTTCTACCGAAGCTGACGATGAAAATAAACGAGTCACTAAAGGAGCAGGCGCATGGCTTTTGTATTGCGCGAAAAAATACTGCCGCATTTGCTGTGCGGTCATCTTTGCCCCGGGTGCATTTTTTTAATGTGATAGAAATCAAAAAGCTTTTTCTTGAATATATATATATATATATATATATATATATATATATATATATATATATATATATATATATATATATATATATATATATATATATATATACGTACACATAAATGGTGCAAGACGGCAGTGGCAACGTCTATTACAGCATAAAAAAAGCTAGCCGAGACTTTCTATATAATTGCTATTGCAATAAAAAAGTTTTTGGGCCATCAGTAATAGGAATTATCAAGACAGTACAAACGAACATCGGAGCAAACAGGGTATAATAAACATACATGACTTGAAAACCTCGTTGGTGGCTTTTGAGACACATCACTTACGAAAGAAGGACGCTAAGTTTTCGCTCACCTTACACGACCCTCAAAAACATCTACTAAATACAATACGACATGTTAGCTACAGGAATAACTGGATATGGACAAGCTACGCTTCGCAAACGTTGCACTACCAGATTACAACACTTTTGAACAACAACAACCATATAGAAGAAACAATAAGAAGAAATCAAAATTACAAAAAAGAACCAAGCGTTAAGTAATCGAACTACTCTTTTTTGTAAATTCCTTTTTATTGCGTTTATTTCAGTACATATTGCCTGCTATTTGCGTTCAATGTTTTTTGTTGCCAACAATGATACATTTCAATATATACTTACTTTAGAAATCCTATTCTATCTTTCTATGCGTATTTAAGGTGGTACTTGAAATACCATTTCTTTTAAAAAATTTTTAGGTTCCTTTTGTTTTTGTTGAAATTGCACATGTGCAAACTGTTGTTATTTTGGGTGGCAGGACCTCGTCAGGCTTGAATGCCTCTAGTCCTCTTTTTCTAAAGTATATTTTTTGCGCTTGAATGAATGAGCAAAAAGGCAAAGTGGAAGTGCCTAATTTTAAATTTCGCGTTGGAAATCTCTGCGTCTGACAACATGAATAAAAGAAGGTTGTTTTCCGTATTTAGGTGACATCTGTGCCATTGCAATTCTGAAAACTTGGTGTGTTAACTCTATGTCTCTCTCAGAAGACAACGTACTTCTTTTTTAACGATTAAGAACAACGTACGCCCTGACCAACGCCGTCAAAAGTCTACGACGTCACGTTAGCTGATGCTGCAAGTTAACTTTAGCGTCTCCAACCGCATTTCATTTTTTTTGCGCATTTCTTCGCCTACCGATCGTGTTTCCGTGGCAAGCACAATGAAATTCTGACTTGCCTATGCGGGAATGTTTTTTTTCTCTTCACTGTTTCTTTAAATAAATAGAAAGGAGAGTTGAAGGAATAACTGGTGTTCCCATGAAATACATGTTATACAATAGAGCTAAGATTTCCTTCAAACCACCAGTCTTTCTGCAATGTACATGCGCAATCAAGCGTGGCGTTCCGACTATAACGCGGTCACCGTACGGTACAGGAATCGATGCTGCGCCGTAAACAGCAAAGCCCTATCACCATTGAGCCGCCGCAGTGAACGTTCCATAGAAGAGCCGGCTGAACGTGACCAAACTGGAACCGTCGTGCAGCGTCATGATATGAGACTGTCCAAGTGATCCAAGTCACGTTTCAACGGCTTACTGTGCTATTTTCTGATTACGGCGCAAAGCCTTAAGGCAAACACGCGTCAAAGGAAGCCTTTGAGAAGAAACAGTCTCACATGGTTTCCTAGAGTTCGAGACGAATCGATGCAGGAAGTGCTTCCGATTTTTTTTTTATTCTTTTCCTCCTTTGGACGATCTTTATATAGATGTACAGGGGCAATGTCGTTTCATTCTTTTATTGTTCAGAGATGCCAGAATAAGTGCGCAGAAGATTCGCAGAAGTGGAGTTGTAATCCGGACATAAGAAATAGTAGTTTCTAGAGGAAAACACGTACATGATGTAGTGGGCTACACAATATTGAGTAAAGGAAGAACGTTTCAGCTTCGTGATTATGAGAGAAATGCGATAGCGTTATGGGGCATCACCACCTATACTCTTCTTTTTCGCCGGTCACTCATACAAGCATGAAATTCTCATGGCACAACACCACTTTCATTGTTCAAGGTACGAGATTGCCGTAGCCGGCATGGAGTCCAGAGGTTGGATGAATTGATATGGCTGTACCCTTTAGATCGGGCGGTGGCTAACGCCACCAAGCCGTAATACTTCGTGAATCAAAAACTAGATTTATTTTTTTCCCTTTAAATAGTGAGGTTGAGGACTCGTACTTTGCAGTGAAGGATTTAATTTTCACTCGTGCTTTGACTTTAGCCACCAATCCGATGACCTTCTTCTAGTTAATTCAATTCGCTTAAGGTCCATTTTGCCCTCCCTGTCCATAAACCCCAGTGCTTTGAAAAACTCTGCGCCATCATTCTGAACTATAGGGTGAAGCCCTTTACAGAACATTATAGAGTGTTTGGCAGTTTCTTCTTCCTCTCCACACGCACTGCATACCGTGTCTACCCCTTCGTATTTGGCCCGATATATGAGAGTTAGCATATGAAAAGCGCCATTGTGCGACAAAAAAATTTAAAAAGGTCTATAGCGCGTGAAATTGTTTCGCGAATAGCCCAGTACCTCCTATGCATTTGTAAGGCTATGCGATCGCCAGCGTAGCGGCACGTTCTCCTAAAGCGTTTACTGATAAGGATGATCGATTGTTCCTGAATGCTTTAAAATGGGTGGGCGTTTTGAACACTCCGCTCATTGCACAATGCACCGGGTTCGACGCTTCGTGACGGCCTTAGCTGCGCAATATTTCATATATTTAACCAGTCTCCTCCCTGCATGACTCCCGTACAGCATTTTTTTACGCAGTTTCAAGAACTCACGTGGCTCTGTAGTAAAACACTTGACTGTCATGCATAAGACCTAATTCGATTGGCACTTGGACCATTGTTTTTTTTTTCAGTGAAAGCTGTATACGGCTAGGCGTTTCTATAGTTCAATGGAACGAGGAGAAACGAAAAAACTGTGCAGCAGCGGTGTCACAAGTGGTCCATATTGGTTGCTGATACCGAAGCAAGCGCGCAATTGTCGGCGTTGTGAGTGATGTCATCCATCCCGTCAAAGCCGGCGCGCCGAACACGCACGAATCACTTTCTAATGAAACCTTCCACATGACGATAGTTATAGCGCGAGAACAAAACGACGACACAGAGACAAGAAGGACACGAAAGACACGAGCACTCGTGTCTTTCGTGTCCTTCTTGTCTCTGTGTCGTCGTTTTGTTCTCGCGCTATAACTATCGTCATGCCATACCAACTAGCCCAAGCTGCCACACTTCTAACTTCCACATGAGTAGGCCACGGACAAGAGCGTCGACAGTGGAAACGGGAATGAGCTTGAGTTCACCAGACCGATGGTGCAGTCCGGGCACAAAAACAGTCTGGGGAGGCCGAGTGCCCGCAGAAACTGCGTACCGACGATCTGGCAGCCGTTCAAGCCGCGCTTAATTGTGAACGAGAATGCATGTGTCGGTGGCGGGTGGATTCGGCGAACCACGCCGCCGAGTCAAGTCGTGATGCCAACTCTTGCAACAACGGTGTGTTGAATGAGTGCCGTTGCGGGCACAACAGTGTCGACGTGACGATGGTAGGAGAGTGTTGCCGGGGTGAGCGCCCGCTTTTGACGGGAGTTTCTTGAGTAGCGCTTTGGCTTCGGCTGCGACGTCTGATTGACTTTGGTTCGAGAACACTCACTGCGATTAACGCATTGTGAATCGCATTAAAACCTCTCATCTATCTCCTTCATGTCCGAGATCATGCGAGGCACAATGTGTGACATGTGAAATAAACAAGGGGGTAAACTCCAAGCCGAACGTGTGTCTATCCTCATTGATAAGTACAAACATGTAATCATCAATTGTGGAAGGCTTCAGAGCAGCGTAGGAGTGATATCACTTCTAAACTCCGGGGCCATACACTTCAGCTTTGTCTGGTTAATCATTTGTGTGGAGTGCTGGGGGGGTGATATCTTTTAATTATTTGGTTGCATATATTTTGATTCCTCGCTAACAAACCACGACGCCGACACTAACATAAAAAAATTCGCAACATAGGTTCTTCAAGATTGCGTTAACAGAGGTAATGCGCTTCCAACTGGCTGGCTGAAATTTCAATAGGTGGAACTATATCAAAAGGCGTGTTGTCATTCTAGGCGGGTTGGTTTTAAGGGTCTAGCCATTGACGCCGTGGAGTATTGCTGCCGGTAACTATAATCTGCTAAAGAAGACGCCCCTTTTTTCCCAATGCTTCTTTTGCATATGACAATTACCGTAAACGAAAGCCCGTGAGAGAGACAGGTAAAAGCGAACACTGAAAAAGATAGGCCCACCTGTCGAAACGTCAGCCAGTCAGTTCTAAGCCAAGTACGTTCATTAAAACATTTATTGCACACTACTTGCCGATAGGAGTCTGTGTTGTATAACCAATTGTACGTTTGCTTTCAGAAACCTTGCGTACAACAAGATTCGCACACTGGAAACACCATTCCTTGGCTTGGACGAACTGCTTAACATGTGAGGAAACAACGCAAATTTTGACGCACATTGTAAATTTTTTATGTGTTAACTAAGCACGATGACATAGAAAGGTGCACCACGTCAGACACTATATTACGAACTAGTAACTAGAAAATAATAATTAGGTCTAATAACAATGGAGATAAAAATAAACGTGTCACAATTTAGAGTGTGAATGATATAAATTGTGTTCAAACTCCGTGCATACCGACAACTAAGCTATCGACAATTCAAATCTGAGGAATTTATGGTTAATAAAAGTGCGCGTACTGGTTTTCTTTTTCGCCAGTGTGTGGGATGTGAGCATGATTTCGGTTCGCAGACTTGTCAGAAATAACCGCACTATTTGACGATGGTTGTACACATAACGGTTATCGTTGGCATTCCACCATGTGACAGTCAAGACCGTTGCAGTGGCGGTGAAATATGAACTTAAATAAACAACCCTTACCACACACGTACAATCTAAGGCTATATCTTGTAAGAAAATCTTGATATAAAATATATGTGATGTGATTGGGTGTTATAGAGAAAGAGAGATAAAGATGCAAGGAAAGGCAGGGAGGTTAACCAGACGCACATCCGGTTTGCTACCCTGCACTGGGGAAGGGATAAAGGGAAGAAAAGAGGTTGCAGAAAGATAACAAGGTACACACAATCACGAGCACACTCGGGGAGCACACACAGTCTACAGGCGGTCACTCAGGTTTGTTGACTTAAGGTAAAGTAGCAGTGCTTTAGTTGCTTTCTGCGCAACTGAGGCAGATGCCCAAGGTCCTAGTATTTTCTGCACACAAAATGGTCCGGGGTAAAGTCGATTCAAAACCATCCGGAGCTGGCATCGCTGTGTGTCGTAGCAAGCGCAGCTGCACAGGACGTGTTCGATGGTCTCTTCAGCTCCGCAGTAGTCGCATGTAGGAGTGTCCCATCACAACTTTCCCGCTCCGATGCGACACTGTTATGCCGCCTTTGGTTGGGTGTTGCATTTACAAAGGTGTACTCCTTTCGCATTTGTATGGCAGATTGGGTGTTAAAATTACAGAATTCATCAGGGCAGATGAGTTGCTCTCCCCCTCTCCTCTCACCTTGTCACCTAATAGGGGCGCAGATGCTAAGTGTGCCTCCTACCCTACTTTGACTTAGTAAGGCAGAGTGTGCCTCCTATAACCTTTTCTCCCCCCCCCTCCCCCCATCCCCAACGGGGAACCCTACGCGTGCCCAAGTTTGACGCTGCAAGGCATGGTAACCTGCTAGTGAAGCCAGGATGAGTTGTAAGCTGAACCATTCGCAGACTAGAGTCTGAATTGTTACATTATCACATTAGCATTACATTACATTACATTACATTAGCAGTGCAAATGTTTCGTCAACAACAAGCTTTTTCGACATTGCAGTGATCTGGAAGGGAATCTGCTGGATTTTATTCCCACTGAAGCATTTCAGCCTTTGAAGAAGCTGCAATCATTGTAAGCTAAATATGTTTTTTTATTTATATATACTTAAACGCGACATTCTAGACTTCTGAAGCAATCAAAAAGATCAGCCACATGCCTGTACGCATGCACCGCTTTGCTCGAGCAGCATTTTCACACATTATTAAGGATGTTTTTGTTTTTTTACTGAAGTTTCATTGGATGCCATTTGGTACATAACCCGCTATTGTAAAAATGCTGCTGCCCAGTTCCTGGCCGATCCTCTTTTGTGAGCGAGTGCCACCAATATTAAATCATCATCATCATCATCATCATCATCATCATCATCATCATCATCATCATCATCATCATCATCATCATTCGTGAGCCACGTTTACCTTTGACAAAGCTGCAACGAAATTTCTTACAAAACGCATGCAAAAGTAACCGCATTTAGCACCAGAAATACAAAACAGGCGGAAATGAGGTAAAAGAACGTTCACCTGCCGATAAGTTCGCGAAAACAGTGTTATTTATCTATTATTTTATTTATTTGCTTATCTACTCATTTATTATTTTATTTGTTTACTTATATATAGTTTCTGTTAAGCTCTAGTTTGCTGCTACGTGCACGCCGCGTGGGCTTCATGTTAGAGAGTAATTTTTCTTTTAGAACTATTCCTAATGCAATAAACTCCCAAAGTGCTTTGTGCATTCGCCTAAGATAACTTGAAGGTGGAAGCTGGTTTTTTTTTTTCGTCTCAGTCAACATCAGAAATTGTGGCAATCGCAACGTCATGATGACGTCATTTGGTGACGTCAACAGCGATAATTTTTGGCATCACTCGTGTTTATGCCCAAGCCAAGGGACGGTGATCAAGGCAGACGGTAACTTCTTGCGGTTTATGAAGTATCTAACGCTTCCCCCTTAAACAAGTGAATTTACACTGCTACTTTTGCCCCGCAGCGGTGGCATAGTAGCTAAAGTACTCGGCTGCTGACCCGCAGGTCGCGGGATCGAATTCCGGCTGCGGAGGCTGCATTTCCAATAGAGGCGGAAAAGCTGCAGGCCCGTATGCTCAGATTCGGGTGCGCGTTTAAGAACCCCAAGTGGTCGAAATTTCTGGAGCCCTCCACTACGGCTTCTCTCATAATAATATGGTGGTTTTTTGGTACGTTAAACCCCACATATCAATCAATCAATCAATCAATCAATCAATCAATCAATCAATCAATCAATCAATCAATCAATCAATCAATCAATCAGCTGCTACTTTTCCTATAAGGCACTGGTACATTGGCTTCGCTGCAATAAGTGTCTTTTAGTGGAGAAGCACGCTTCTCAAACAGGCGCTGACAAGTTTTTTTAATCATTTCTTTTTCGCAACCACACGCCAAGCTCAACATGTCTCAGTGCAAATGTTTGACAGAAAAGGTTCGTACAAAAAAGAACTTGCCTGAATCTTAGCTTTATTAACAAGATAGATACAGGCAGAGAGATCTAAATCAATGGCGAGAAGTGTGATGAGATTATTGCTCTGGACGATACGCTTCGGCAGTGTCTTTGACACACAGTGACAAGAAAAGAGACTTGTGCCAAAAAGTTCGTCTCATTCTAGCTCTTTCAGATCAAGCAGAGATCGCGCAGAAGGCGCCCGATATGACGGTAAGGTTAAACATTAGTGTCCCAATGTGAGTGCCACCTGGGCAAATCTGATCGTTGATCTTCGGGACCCGAATAAAATTTACCATACCATACCATTACAGTGGTAGCTATCTCAGTGTATAAGCAGCGGATAATCAAAGTAAGAAATTACACTTCGTTTTACACTTGAAGCCGTCGAAGTTGACTTCATATTTCTTGTATAGGAGAAGCTCGACATATTCAGAATTGTTTTCTTCTATCGCGTTTCTCATATACATTTTCCCCTCGAATCAGTGAACACGAACGTATTTTGTACGAACTCTATAATTTTGCCTAAGGTATTTTTTTATCATTCATTTTACTGCATGTCTGCTTCTAGTCACTCATGACAGCTGGTTATGATGGGGCTAAAATGAGAAGCTTGTAGCGAAAGAGACTAGAAGACGTGAGACGTTGTGAACGCGACTGACGTAGCCGTGCTGATCTCGCCACTTTGCTGCTTTAATTACCCTTGATTTTCTGGAGTAAAATGTACCATTGGAAGAATTACTCACGCTTGTTTGCAAATTTCACTTTAAAAATGCAATTTATTGATTTTTTAAGAATGTATTCAAGGAAGCAAGCTTTAGTAGGCTGTGAGAGAGACGGTGGTAGAGAAACAAAATAAAGAGCGCAGATAAATGTTCGCGATACTGTTCCTATTGTGCAGCCGCTTAAATACTCCAGTAAATACGCACATAGATACAAACTAAAATTACTTGCTGTTGTCTTTCAGAAACATAAAGAAGAATGTACTTCGACGCTGCTCACCACAGGTATTCACGCACCTGCAGAATCTCACGCACATGTAAGCGCTGCTTGATTTTAACGACATTACACATATTTTCCGCTATGCATTCATATTATCCGTTATATCATGCGTTAACATATCATCCAGTTATCATTGACCTAAAAGAGTCATGCTATTTTTTGGTCAAGTTAAGCAAGAAGAAAAGAAATCTAAGAGAGACGTTAGCGAGCGAAGCATCCTTTTTTGGTATTTTACGTAAAATGAAAGAAACCTAAAAAAAGGAAAGTTGGGACACCTGATTTGTGTTCATCTTGAAACAGCATCAAATACATACACACGCAGTAGAGGCCGAACACCACTAGAGCTCGTGCTGTTCAGTCCTCTTCTGTGTGTTTTTGTCTTTTGCAATGTTTCAAAAACGAAAAGACAGAGGAGACCTGTGCGGTATGCTAGTTCCCGGTCTACGCGATTCTGTGATAGGGGCTCCCTATTAAGAACTACTAAGAGGTTGTTGCCTTTACAAATGCTCCAATAGTGCTAGCAAGAAAATTCTTGCTAGAAATGCATTTCAAGAAACGCCGCACTTCCGCGCTGGTTAAGCTTTTTCTAGGAAACGGCTCGAAATTATGCATGCTCGCATTTCAAACTTTGTTAACTCAACCGCAAAGAATGGAAAAACAATGTTCTTTTTAACACAGCTGTAATCTACGGCTTTTGGCGTCTACACGGCATAGTGTTGTTTTGGTATGCGCAGTTACTTCAGTGAGTTCAGCATGTGTTCAATGGCACTACACGTCCGCGTATGCGAACCACGCGGGGATGGCATCAGCAGCCTGGCACATCTGCTGGACAACGTCGTTCTGCGAGTGGCCGCCTGGATTGTGGCCGTCATCGCTTGCGCCGGAAACCTGCTGGTGCTCGTCGGGAGGGTCATGTTCAGAGAACACAACGAGGTAAGTATAGACTTAAGTGCACTCGCTAGACTCACTGATGCTGTTCATTCACTAAACCGATTACCTCTCTTTTGTTTTTACAGTGGTTTATCTGTATGTTCCAGTTCAACATATTTAGTTGCGATATTTTTTTATTATTACGGCGTTCATTCCGCCTTATCTACGGCTTATTCAGTACTTTTACTGCTTATGTTTTTCAAACGTATGTTTATGCACAGAAAAGATATATGTTTTAGTATAATAGCTTCTAAAAACCACCCGTAAATGTGGTTTACGAGGAATAAAAGAAGTAAAAGTAACACACACGTAATTACAATATAACATAAAAACAATTGAGCTAATAATGTGCCCCGCCACGGTGTTCTAGTGGCTAAGGTACTCGGCTGCTGAGTCGGAGGTCACGGGATCAAATCCCGGCTGCGGGGACTGCTTTTTTTATGAAGGCTAAAATGCTGTAGGCCCGTGTGCACAGATTCGGGTGCATAATAAAGAACCCTAAGTGGTCGAAATTTCCGGAGCCTTCCACTACGATGTCTCTCATAACCATATTGCTGTGTCGGGATGTTAGATCCCACATATCAATGAATCTATTAAGCTAATAGTGTACAAGAAAGAAATAAAAGTAGATTTTAAAGGCTGTCAATTGAACCAAGGGATAAGCATCCAGTTTACTACTCTTCAATGAGCAATGGGTGAGGGGGATGTCAAAGGTAAAAGAAAAGAGCCTATAAGCAAACAAATATACGTATATCAAGAGTCGTCAGCTCAATTATAATATATTGACTTCGTCCAGTGAAGAAAGCCTCAGTATGTGCAAATCGCAGGTTCACTCGTTCTACATCAAGAACCTCGCGCTGGCCGACCTCCTGATGGGCGTGTACCTGCTCGTAATAGCGTCGCACGACGTGCGCTTCCGAGGCGAGTACATCCGCCACGACTACCGGTGGCGACACTCGTGGGGCTGCAGCGCGTGCGGTGTCATATCGACGGTGAGCAGCGAGGCGTCCGTGTTCACCCTGACCGTCATCACGGTGGACCGGTTCATCTCCATCCTCTATCCGCTCTCCATCAAGAAGCGCACGCTGCGGTCGGCCACCTGCTGCATGATCTGCGTGTGGCTCACCACGTTCGTCATGGCCGCCGTTCCCATGCTGTGGCCGGACTACTACGGCCAGGACTTCTACGGGAGCAACGGCGTCTGCCTGCCCCTTCACATCCACGACCCGGGAACAAAAGGTAGTTGAAGTAGGCGCTCCGAAAGCTACAACTGCTCGCCTGCTCACGCGGATTATAAGAAAAGAATATGTGTTACTCTCGTACTGGAGGCCTGACTTGCAGTGCTTGTTCTCTTCTGGGCCAGATGACTCTCAGGCGAGCGTATAGACGACTTTCTGGAAGAGAACTATCTAGCGAAGGTTTTCTTCTGGGCATGACGGCTTTCTGGCGACTCTCACGGGTGTCCTTAAAGAAAATCTGATATGGCACAAAAAAAAAAAAAAACTTTGGAGGACTCTTTTTTTTTTCTTAGGGCATACTCGCTAAAATGGTGTAGCGTGAACTTTAACGGAGAGCTTGAGGAATGATAAAGACGAGCGATCCGTGCCTTAATGCCAATTTTAACAGTTTTTTTTCCATGGAAATGTCCGGTGAGACGTAACAACAACTGTGCTTCCTGCGAGCCGGGGGTGACTAGTTTCAGTGTTCGCCTAAAAAGCAAGTTATGGATATCTCGAATTCCGAGCAACTTCTGTAGTTAGTTCCCGAAAATTATTGGTGTGCCACAAGTTTTGAAAGCTTACAACATCCCGGAATAAGCCAGGGCCCTGAAATCAAAAATTTAAAAACTAATTAACGTATTTCTTTAATTAGTAACTTCAATATCGCTATAGCTTAGACAAAGCATTCCCGCTTCGAAGTAGACATCGTGTGGGAAGCCGACAGGAGCGTTACTGTAATACTACATCCATTAAAAAAACACATTGTCTAAAAGTACGCTCTGTATAATGGTCGATGTTGGCGATGTTTCTGGCGGCAAATAAAAGTGCTGTACACAAATCTCGAAGGCGTAGTTCGCCTGCTTGCTTGAGGTCAGGAAGACATGACCTGACCCCGGCAACCTTGAAGGCGGTCGACGCCACTGCGCTGGGGCATCGACCATCGGGTCACCGATCTCTGTTTTTGGCTGAATAGGAGTGCCCGATACCCGGTGGGCACGTCAAGACCAAACACGCGCATGTGCCTGTCAGTAAATCCTCTGTCGTCGATCGTAGAAGGCACTTGATGGATGTCATTTCCATCATTTCGCACTAGGGAAAAAACTAGATTAGGCAACGCGCGTAAGCGCTTGCTCACTTGAAACAGCGACAGGACGTAGGTGGTGAGATTGCACTTTACCACCCAGCGCACCAGCGCGGTCGACGACATATGCCTTCAGAAGCCGAAATCACAAAACTCTTCTTTCGTCTATGGGCTTTTTCATTGGTCAGTCGACTTCAATATTGTGACGTCCCGTGTCGTCATTGGCTGAAACATTCTCTTGTGTAAATGTTTATCGTAAGATGTTTTTGTTAATAGTGGCCCTGATGACTGTTGAAGTGGACCATTTCTGCAGTTTTAGAACGAGAACTAGACAGTATCGTCTTGATTATATTTTCAGCTGCAGTACCATTACCAGTATATTCAGTAAATTAGATGCCAAACCAGTATCAAAAGAAAAAAAACTAAAAAAAACTGTAGAGACACTGCTTCTTTTGTCCATTTTAGGGGTGGTTCGGTGTATAGTTTAATGAGTGTAGCAACTAGCTCAGCAACAAACTCTGCAAAATTGGCATTACGGCTAGTTTAACGACGTCCTTGTCGCTTTTTATTTAATTAGGCGTTAGAGATTTTATCTAATAAAACACATTGAGCGACGCAGATGGGTTTCATTATTGTGTATTGAGGCATCTAGAAGTTACTGACAAATACATAGGTGAGGGTGGAAATGGCTTCTCAGTATAGGCGGTTTGTTTGAAGCCAACTTATAAAAAAGGTATTCATATCCATGTGACTTCTTTATGAGTTATTTTTCCTAGACTTGCTTACTAAACAGGCTGCATATCAGATGAGGTTGCGGAACGGAAATCGCCTTCCTAAATGAAACCTAATTCTTAGGCTATGTGATATATCCCAAAGCATTCAGTAAGTGAGGGTTGCTAATGAAAACCACAGAAATAATGAAATTAAATTAGACAGTGCGCCTACTTTTATTTCACGAGAATGAACTGCCAAAGGGCACATTACCTCACAATAATTCATTTGTACTAAAGAGGTCACGTGACATTATTTAAAAAAAAGGAGCAATCACAGTTGTTATTTCGTTGGTCTTTTTTTAACACAGGTTGGGAATACTCAGCCTTCGTGTTCTGCACGGTGAACACCATCGCATTCAGCTTCATCGCTTACGCCTACCTGAGCATGTTCGTCACCATCAAGCACTCGAAGGTCGGCCTACGCTCGACTCAGCAGCTGCACGACCGCGCCATCGCCAAGCGCTTCGCGTTCATTGTGGGCACCGATTTCATGTGTTGGATGCCCATAGTCATCATCAAGATCATCGCCATCGCAGGTGTGGGCCGTTGCCTTCTCAATAGGCGTTTACTGCGAAGCTGCACAAGACTAGAAGGTACAAAAATGTGGTGGCTAGTGAGTCCGGTAGCACGTTAATGAATAAACATGCTCTAATGAAGAAACAAAGCCAGCGTACGCCACCTCAAAGGCTCTCCACACTTCCACTAATTTTTATTCGGATTATGTCAGCATATGCGGCGGGGAATGATGGCTCCTGCAGTTTGAGTCACTTTCCATGTAGTCCCTTAGATGTTCCGAATGCCATTTAGGTTAGCACCATTTAAGCTAATGCTACTTAAACTATCGTCAAACTGAAGTTCGAACAACGCATATTTTAAATGTGGTTACACACAAATCAAAAGTAACAACAGAAGACACTTCGATATATCTGAGCTGGGGATAAACAACAGTTTCAACTTCGCTGGTTAACCATTCTTGTGGAGCGCCAGGACGGTTATTTTGTTGCGTTCATGAAAGTCATGTACGTCATGTACTTTGGTGCAGCACGTTCTTTTGAAGTAATCTCTTTACATACTTCTGTGGCCTCCTGCCTCTTCATTTGGCTGTCTTTTTAACAGCTTCTTCGTTGATAACATTTGCATGAATATAAGAATGATTTTAATTAATAAGTCTCAGCCTCGCTGATTGAATCATGTAATGTTGTGCCTAATCAAGTCATCGGTAAGTGCGTTCCTAAACTAAAATTCAAAAACATTGTAACGAGGCAAATACGAACATCTTTTATATATTAACTAAGTATATCTCTTAAGTCAGATGATTCGAATTTTGTTACTGCACAGTCTTCTGCTTGTTTTTGTTCCTCGCACTCAATATGCTATGAATTGTGCTCTTCGGAAAGATCTGTTCATTACTGATCTTTTTTTTTGCGTCAAACCTCAGTCACTTGTTGTATAATTTACATAATAATGGCATCGAAGGATGCGTCTTCATATGTTCGAGCTTACCTTTTTCTGGATATAAGGCATCGGCTGAACCACTGCATCGTAACTGCTGGAGGCGTTCAGTTTTCTGTTGTTGTTTCTTTCAGCCACATGGAGCCAAAAACAAAAGTAGCGCTACAAGACTCAGACAGAAGGGGTACACCCATGAGTGCTCAATCGCAACAAATCTTAATTTGACGCAATGCATGAAATATATTCTTGCGCTGTTCTTCTTATCCTTCTTGCGCTGCTATTTTTTGTTTTGTTAGAATGATACCAAAACAAACTAAGCACGCGACAAACGTTAACAGCTTTTCTGTAAGCAAGAAAGGCTATTTTCCCGACCTTTCACTGTGATCGACGACGTGTAAAAGAGGTCGACTCACTGGATGCACCGCCAACGTGACGTCGCAGGGATACCGATCGACGAGACCCTGTACGCCTGGGTGGCCGTGTTCCTGCTGCCGGTGAACACCGCCCTGAACCCGGTGCTGTACACGCTGACGACGCGTCTGTTCAAGCAGCAGATGCACTGCTTCCTGGCCAAGCTGCGCGAGTGCCGGCAGGCGTCGGCCGAGCGACACTCGGCGCAGTCCTGGTCCTCGCTGCCCTACGACCGGAGCTTCAAGCGCCACTTTCCTTCCACAAGCTCTGACGTGAGCTTTCCACTACGCTTTCCCCGTTTCACCGCTTTCGCCACGGTAGAGACCGACATTCTGCGAAATCCTGGGTCCTCTAGCAGGTTGGTGGCAGTCGGACCCGCCTCTAAGCGAGCAGTTAGAGCTGACAGGCTAACAAGCTTAAGTTCTTCTGACAGATGTCTGAGGGGCTCCTAAAATACTACTGATAAGCCTCTGAAGGCTTGTTGAAGGCTTGTTGAAGGCTTTCGAAATACTTTCGGCAGTCTTTTATTCCCTAGCTGACAGGCTTCAGCTAGCTCGTGAAAGTAACAGATAGCTGATGTACGGTGATACGTAGGAAACCAGCCAAACCTCGTGCCTTCGGCGATCAGCAGGCGACTCATGCACTCCGAGAAAGGAAACGTGTTTCGACACTTTTCTGTTAGTCCGTACTCGTCAAGTACATATCTATTTGAATAGACTCGTCACCTCTCTTCGGAGATTATGATACTCTCTTGGGAAAGTCGTGAGGCTGAAAAGAGTCAACGTGTGTCTTTGAAGAGTTTCATTTATGTGGCAAGTGAGCACTTACCAAAAAAGCTAGCACATACTTTTTGTTTTTCAGAGCGTCAATAGGGACGCGTAAAGATCAACAAATATTCGTTAGCGTGATAGCTGGCAGATAGTTATTCGAAAACGAGCCTGCGAACAACTGTAAAGACGTAGCTGAAGACTACTAAGGGTTAGATAAAGCAAAGCAATCAGAAAGTTTGTGAGCAAAAAATGGAACCACCTCGCGCAAGGTACGGCTAATTGAGGTGATTCGGAGTACTTTATTCTCAATTGTAGAGAAACACTATTTAAATAATTAACGTGTCTGTCAATTAGTCTGTTTTTTATGTGTGAACAGCAAGACAGAGACCCTTTACTAAAATTACAGATATTTTAACCAGCGTATCATTTCGTATGTATAATTTATATATGTATGCTTGTGCCCTATATTGTATACATACCATTTTTTCCTCTGCAGAAGAGATGTAAGTAGGTTGAAAATTATGGAATGACAATGACTGTAACGAAACGCTTGTGGGCATCGTTGTATACGTACATGTCACGTGTCAGCGGTGCCACGCACACAGTTTCTTCTTCACTCATATTGCAGTCCTAATAAAAAAGTTTCTGTTCAGCTACGCAGTTTTGGAGGGTAAGAGAAAGCGGGCGTGACTGCGTTGTCTAGATGAAGAAGTGGCTACAGGAAGCATCATGCCCCATGGTAACCGGATAAATTTCGGGGTAGAATATTAATGTTCGGATTAAAACGCAATAATAATATATTGCCAACACGAGTGCATGCTACATCTGTAAGCTTGATATTGTGTCAATGTTCAAGGAACGTAAGGAATAGACGATGCAACAAGCGGCTAAAGGTTCAGTGCAATCAGTATGACCTACAGTAATCCATGGCGGCTTTGATTCTTGTTGCGTGTTTCAAAAAATAGTTTAAGCAGAATTAAAGTATGAGGTGCTTAATGAACAACAATAATGTTCGAACTTTATCGTTTTACTTGCTAACCGCGTTAGCCTTCACTTAGAACACCGTGATTGGTAATAACCACACCTCGCATCAGTGTAGGTCACACCACGAGTTTTACTACGAAGGTAAATATACGCTCTTCAGTGTTCTTTGTTCACGATTTTCCCGTTTCCTACTGCCTCTTGAAAAAATGACAAATAAAAGAGCGTTTTTTGTTTATTTCGGATCAACTTCTTCAAAACTACCTTATTCGGTGCTTGTTTACTCATGGGATCCTATGATAACAACTTCATATATTTTATGACTGAATGCAAGTGCGCAATACGATGAACAATTTAAAAAAGTAATAATGAATAACGTCATTTGGAGTGTGTCTCTACGCGTCAGCACTGTCATATAAAGTTTCACTTCGGTACCAGGAGTGCGTTTCGTCGGTTGCAGTTCAGAAGCCATGGTGAGCACGCTAACAGAGGATATCGCGTACAAAAATTCAATAAAGCGACACCTGCAATGATCCCCCCCCCCCCCCCTTTACTTGGCACGTAGGCCTTGACTTAGCATTCGTAGTGACAGGTACTCCCATTCCGTGCCTGAAGCCTGGCTTGCCTGTTTTGTACCATATCGCAGCTCACGGTCGGAACCCTGAGGCCCTCGTCACCGTTGAGGCAGCACTGCGTGCTCACGCAGGCGCGACTCTACGCAATGCGCGAACAGAACGCACAGCACGGCAAGGTCTCCAAACGGCGCGAAGACTTTGTGTAGGAAAGTGACGCCAACGCACGCACGCAGAGCAGACCGGTGAGTATGTTTAGTTGGACATATTTAGACATATTTAGTGAAAAACAGTTACTTATCAAATCAACTCTCTTATGAGCATAAAACAATGTACTCGTCAAAAAAACAATGTGCGAATTGATTGCAGCAAGCTCATAACAGAAAAAAAAAGGACGCTGCCAATTTTACTGCGTTCGTGAATCCCGTATGACGTATGAGGGTGCAAATGTAAGTCAAACATAGCTGACATGTCATGATATCAATGACATGACGTGCAGCTCGGATCTTATTCCCAAATTAGTTGAGGATACCAGTGTTGTATACGTCACATAATGCGGCGTTCCGTCAACTATGTTGCAAAGTGGGTAGTTGGGTCGCTTTTGTAAACAATTCCGTCATGCTGTTAACACATGCATGGCACCGCTTATCAAAATTTATTGGGCCCTATGCTCTTAGCAAATGTATTTCTCTAATATGCAAATATTTCTCTAATATACCTGTTTTTATCGTTTTTTTTTCAGCATTGTACACTTTACGCTCTTCAAGTATTCGCTTCAACGCCGTACGACAACGACTGCTCGAACTACGAGAACTCAGTGTGAAATAACAGATCACTGCCTCCGGTGAAGCTGGCTTGCCGTCGCCGTGAGCTCCCCCAGACTCGTCCTCGACCTCATCCTTGCTCCGTAACCACCACTGGAATCCTCAAAGCGGTGCTCGCCGTACGCTCAGTGACTTACGCGCTTCCTCTCTAATAAGTGTGCTGTGCCGTGCGCGCATTATGACTCGTATCATTTCTTCCCTTGATGTTGAAGACGGAGCTTTAGCGTGTTGAATATGTCGCGTGTATCTGAAAAATAGCCGATGAAAGTCGGCCTTCACGACACTGTAGTGGGGCTCTATAAGTAGTCTCCTATTGTCATTAGCCACACGTTAATAAGTGTAAGCTCCGCCTAACGTCATTGCTACCAGGAGCAGAGATGATTAGTTAAGAGCACCATCTAGCTTCATTTGCTTATTTCCGGGACGTCAAATGCTTTTCGTGCGTGTCAGGAAGGTTTTTTTGTTTTTTTTTTCATACAGGCACTTGTTTCGTTTGAAAAGGAACACCTACGAACGCATTCAAATAAAGTATTCAGTTATGTTTACTTCAAAATGAAGAATCCTGGTGTTTCGGGTCCGACTCGGACCTTTACTGTAGGTGTTTAGAAAAAGTGTTTAACGATTTAGAGTACTTGGCACTCTACTCAGGGAGAGCATAAAGCCGTCGCGTGGGCATCACACTTGATGAGGTCCCGTTGACAAAATTTACTGCGTCAGCCATATTAAGCAAAAGGAGTGACGATTTAGAATACGTGGTACTCAACTGAGCTGTCCCTTTAGCGATTTCAAAATGTTATTTACTTCCCAACGAGATAGAAGTCTGTGAAATGTTCACTTTTAAAATTCTTGTTTGTGTCGCTGATTTACGATTAAAAACTTCAACTCCTTAGTGTATTTTTAATAGGTATGCAACATCACTGCTCGTGGAAACGTAAATACTTTAGGTGGGGGAAGAATAACTTTAATTAATAGGCATGGTATTGACATTGATGATGAACACGTAGTTATGGTTACAACGGAAACAATCCAGCGTGACTCTTGCACACACTAATGACAGGAGCGTCGCAGTTCAGAGGGTGGAGTATAGAGACATGTATGTCAGAGTTGACTAATTAAACTAAGCTGTTTAAACATACGTGTCACGGTAATTGTAAAATGAAATCGATGAGGCACGCATACAAATCGATAGGTGATTTTAGCCTCTACATTATCCGAATATATGTGCAAGGGGATTTACGGAAAGGCTCGTCAGACAAGAGGCTGATCCAGGCACTCAGTTAAGGGAGGGGGAGGGGGGAACTGGAAGTAAAACTGAAGAGAAGAGGGGGGGGTGCTGATTATTTTGTCTTTAGTAGCTTATATTATCGCAAGAACTTCACGAAATCGTAAATTTGTGCACACAGTGGTTTCGCTTTTTCGTTCAAATCGGCGATATGCAGTGGAAGGCAAAGGAAGGGGGTGGGACTGCTGACACAGGCTTAGGGGGAGGGGGTAATTGCCCCTAGCATCCCTATTCGAATTCACCATTGCGTAAGGCCATGGTATGGACGTCCTCTGACGCTTCGTGCAATAATTTTAAACAACATTATTTGTTTTTCGCCGAGTGTGCTTCCATAATATTAAAGTTCAAGAGTCAACTGATACCTAATTACGTCACTTCAAAGAACTTGCACCGGCCGAGCAGTAGCATGCATCATGTTTTTGAATTAACAATTCTTCGCTTGCTTCGTTCATTTCTACCCCGCCAAGAGGTGCCGCCAATACTGCTTCTCACGTTTACAGCCGTAGTAACTCGGTATAACGCTAACGTAGAGAAGTTTGCGGACAAGCTCAGAATCCCTAACTCGATCCATCTAGTTAGGGATTCTGAGCTTGTGCGCAAACTTCTCTGCGTGGATTTTTTCTCTGCATGAAAATCCATGAATTGAGTGTGGCGCAACACGCTCACGTTAGTACTCTTTCCACGCTTTCCGCGAATCGTCATTCCACAGAGGTTTAGTAGAGCGTAAACAACGCTTTGCCGTGAAGCGGAAAACTTGTTAGGCACAGTAGAGTGCTGCACTAGAAATCGATCATGCCGAGGAAAAAAACAACGGTGAGTCTAGTCTCCTGACGACAACATCATTTACCACGTGAGAACAAACGCCACTATTATCAGGGTACAAACGAGCAAATTTCGTGAAGCTTGATAGATGCGAAAGCTTGAAGATATTTCCATAGTATTTTTGTTTTGTTTTTTTGCGTAAAAGTGGTTCTGTGAGCGTTACGTCTTCCAGTAAAAAAAAAGAGCAAAATAGATACTGTGTACGCACATTGTTCATCTGCCGTTGCTTTCTGCGCGTTCGCACTCTCATTTTGGCATAGTTTAGTGCTAGGCGTGGTGCCAATAGCGATATTCTAAAGCTGTTTTACGAGCTATGAGGTGAACATTTTTTACACTTAAGGGTAATTATAATCCTGAATGCTATTTGAATAAAATGACGTCATTTAATTTTGCTGAGAGCCCATAGAAACACTAATTAACTAATTAACGTGTTTCTTCTGTAATGTAATGTTTGGATATATGACCAGAGGCCGTTATATTAGAAAACAAATACTTTTACCTGTGTGTCCTTTTGTATGTATTTTGTATGTATGTTTGCTTTTAGATGATTTTGTATACGTACTAATTTTTATCCTGTTTGCTGAGTTTTATTTGTGCAGTACACTTTTTTCTCCGAGGTGGGAGAGCGGACACTTGTGTGATCATGTATAAAAGTGTTGATCACTTGGCGAATGGTTTCATCTACTAGTTGTTGGCTTTTTGTATGAAATTGTAATTGTATAACTTTGTTTACCTTGTTCTGAGCGCCATTGCAAGATCAATGGTTCTGGGATCCAAACTAGCTTAGCTGCATGTTTAAACTCGGTGTTTGCAAGTTATGTGTAAGGAAAGGGAATAAATGGAACTAAAACTCATCATCCGGTGCTGTCCGCAATGGGCATCGCCTCCAAGTGACTACCGCGCTCCTGCTTGTCGCACCAGTGTAACTTTGTCGTTGTCAGTGTGCCCTTCACAGAGAGATCCAATTCCAAATACGTAATTTGGTCCCAGTGTATTTTAAGCTCTGAATATTGTGTCTCTTTACGACTGTGCTCAAACTATGAGAGAGGAACACACACAAAATGGTGCTCCTGAGACTCGTTCTTATTTTTATATAAGCATACAATCGTTCTCATTCTCTGTACTTTTTTGTGAGCTAGATTTATTTAAAACATATTTGAACGCACATGATGTGGTGAATACTGTCTTATGTCACCGCGGTTCAAGAAATGTACATATTTCACCCGATGCACATCGCCCGACGACAACACCTGAAAGAACAAGGGCCATTGTAAATCGAATTCGCACAATAAACGTTCGTGGTTCTGGATTTTCTAAAAAAAAAAGCTACAGCATATCCACGGTGTGAATGATGATGAGAAGCTCCGGAGGTTTAATTGGTACCCGTGAATCTGCCCAGAATTTCGCCCAGTCTATCATCACGCAAAGACGGTGGGCACGCACTGCAGATTTCGGGCCTACAGCTTCGCCACCTTGATTTTGTCGCTCATACTCGAAGAACACAGACTGCTGGCGAAAGAGGAAGCGCGCTAAGAGCGATGACATTTTAACACAAGAGTGAACGTGGCCTCCTATCACACGAGAGTACGCCGCGAGCGCCGCAGCACCATGCGACCGCCATCTAGCGATCTCTGATCACACTATGCGATCCCACCTATGGTGCTGCAATGCCACCTTGTAAACACTCCGAGAATTAGAACTGGCTACGAAAACGCCAGGCTTGTCTACGCCTTAAGAAGCTTCGCCCCTAACTTCCAATGTGTCATTTTCTTTCATTTTTTCCAGCTGTACCTTCGGTCACCGTAAGTGTGTGCCATTTCTCAAACAATGGCCGTTCTGAATTTCCTAAGTCATAGAAACCTCGGTACGTGTAACGTTTTTTGTAACGTCAATAGGCGAAAGCCTTGCTGCAGTATGATGAGCCGCAGTAAGCATGAGATATTTCTTGACTATACAATGAACCATTTAAAAGAGCCTTGAAACACCTTTGTAAGTAACAATATAATAGATTGACTAAAAAGGCTTATTGCCTCATGAATTCAACTTCGCAAAAAATTTTAACAATGCATCCAGTACGAGCAGATTTACAAATATTGTAGCACGCTGCAGTCGGATTCCCTCTTCTCTCGTCCCGACGAAAGTGTTGGAAGCAAATCGGAAAGGGATGGCATAGTCAAAGAAAATACGCCCCGCGCACCTCAGGATCTTTACCATTTTATTTTTCTTCTTCGAATGCACGGCTTTTTCAGTGTGATCGCACGCGCATGCGTGGACAAGTCACGACCTCCCGCGGCGATTTCTGTAATGACCGAGCGCGCCATGTTAAAATCGGCCAATGGCTGATAGATGGCCTTGTACGAGTGATTTTTGAGCGTCTTCCGTCATTTGTCGAAAGAAGTGAAAGCAATTTTAGGTGCACTTGATGATTCATTTTGAATTGCAGGACGCGTGCTGCGCTATAATACTTGGTTCGCGTACGTGTTCTCGGGGTCCGCTGCGTCCGCTTCGTCCGATCAGCAGCGTTTTCCGACCAGGCTCAAAAAGTGTTGCAGGGCCGCGCCTTTTGTGAACTACCCTTTGTGTACCGCACGTCCTATTTTTTTTCATAAATTCTAATGAAATAGGAGAGGTTTGTATCTATACAATGACGTCAGCCATTCTTCACGTAGGAGAGAAAATATGTAGTGAGAAAATCACCAACCAAGCACTCTGTACAGATGGGTAATCAGCGAACTTGAAACTTGTGGCCACAGGTGGTTGCAGACATCGCAGGGGCAGCCGCCAGAGAAACTTTCGCTGAAAGCGGGCGTCAGCCTTCGCGAACGCGTTTCCGTCATTGCCACGTTGGCACTGCTCTGCCGACAACGCCACTTCCTCGGCTTGCCGTTGTCGCCTGTATTCGGTTCGGAAGGCTGCCCGATCCTTAGTGCGCAGTTGCTGCCTCAGTGTGCCACCCGGGCCTGTTCTTGCGCCCAGACTGCTGCATCGGCCAGACGAGAATGGATTCTTTTATGGATCAGCTGTCGACGTTGCTTTTGGAAAGTTGTCTGCTGTTCAGGCTTTCGTACAATGCGTTCACTTCCCATATGGACGTTGCAAAGGCCTGAGCATAAGTGCACGTTGCAGCGCGTGAGCGCATGGCTTCTTGACGTGGCACCACACCCTCTCTCTAAAGAGAGAGAGGGCGCTAAGCTTTCCGTAGCAGTAACGCAGCAGCGCACCTCTCTCCCTTCATAGGAGGAGGATGCGGTGCCACGTCAGAAAGCCACGCGCAGACACGCTGCAATTCGTACGTGTAGTCAGGCCTTAAGTTGAACCTTCTTGTGACTACGAAATCCTAATGCACCCGTGAGCCCATCAGTTGATGTTTGTTTACATTCCTACTTTGCCTGTCGACCGGCTTGATGGCTTTCTTTGGCTTAGAAGTGATGCGCGTGAATAGGGTGAGGCCGAATTCCTTTCTTTCCTATCATCTCTTTTTCAATCCTTTCCTGTACTCTTTCCACCCTCCCTCCCACTCCCTGTGCAGCGCTGAGTTGACTGAGAGATGACGCTGCACTCTTTTCTTCATTTATCTATTTTTCAAAGCCGCACCGTTGAAACTTCTCCGCGCAGGCTCGGTGGCACGATGTCGCTCACGGCGCTCCCAGAGGCGCGTACGCTTGTGCAACGGAGAGAATGACGCATCTTACGTGGCAGCCAATAGAGACGTTTAGTGTTTCTCGTGGCGAACGGGTTTTCGTTTCACCTGACGATATACAGCTTTTGCCATAAAAATAATAAGAAAGCACAAAATGCTACACAAATTTAATAGCATGCCTGGATAGCTGAATGCTCAAGACGGCAACCTTCTTTTAAAAAAATTATCTTAATTTTGGGACTCGAGGTTCATTTCCGCTAATTTCCTACGGGGTGGTTGCCTTGACAAGTGAATACAACTTTGTTGTGCCGAGCACCAGGCCGGAAGTGCACCTGTACTTAGTTAACCAGTACGTGCCTGGCGGCAGCGCTTATCTGCTTCTCACAGCAGCAGTGGATGCTCAACTGTTTCACCAAGGCTGTGGCGGATTAAGGTACGCGTAGGGGCCTTCGCAGAACCTTGTGGGGCTACTTTTCGTGATGAGTACCCAGAAACAACCGAGTGCCAGGTCGGTGTACTCCCCTACTTATTGGAAAAAAACCACTTGGTTTCCGGTCGGCACCGGCAATCTAACCAGCCAACTCCCGCATTGGAAGCGTGTGCTTTAACCGTGTAGCTACCGCAGCCGTGGTTCCGTACAAACCCTCCAAACATTCTGCCCTTGTTAGCGCAAAGAGCAGCTGCTAGGCGATCAATGAAATACAGTGTTTACAATATCTTTAGTCAACTCAAATGTAAAACGGCCCTCCTAAAATCGCACACAAAAAAAGAAACGCGACAGTGCATTTCATAATCTAATTCGTTGACGATGTCGAAGAAGAAACAAACAAATAATTCCGGTATACAAAGGCGGTTTAAAGGGAGTGATCGGGAACTATGCAGAAAAGCCAGCTTTGCGATAGCACTCGTGGATCATTTCAAAACCGATTTACACGAATGATTATTAGGGTGCTCGTTGTACAAGAGAAAATTCAGTAGATAGTACAGCTAGAGCCGGAATATCTTCATGCTTCAGTCTTACATTGAAATTCCGCTTCACTTGGATTGCGTGAAGAACAACTTTAAGGAAACAAATATTAGGCCAAGTTTAAATAGGCATTGTTATCCTTCCAAAAACAAACGTTTCAGGTTTGCCTGTGCATTTACATGCAATTTCACATGGATTCACGTTTACTTCGTGCAATAAGAACACAGAAATAAGAATTGGTTTCCTCAAGAACATGTTTCTTGGGCAGGAAGTATATACATAATATTCCTTATGTATATACTTTCTAAGAACCAGGCAAGTAGACTTTGAGTAATGTTCTGACAGCAGCCGTAATAAATTGAGCCACTGTGTTCATTAATGAGGAAATTGCATCCACGGTAAGGAAATAATGAATACTTTCTTTTCAGTTTATTAAGAGTGAACCTGCAGCCTTCCTGAAGCACGACGCACGGTTTTAGCACTTCGTGCTTTCAAAGAGGAAGCGCTAGGAACAATTAGAGTGGCTGAACCTTAATCTTCCGTGTCATATTCTCATTAGCGTAAACACTTGAAGGTCATTACTAGGCAGAGTGCACGTGGCAAAAGCGTTTTCGGTGTTCTCAAAGCACCGAACACGTTCTAACGGTGCGTTCACACTGAGCATTCCGGCCACCGAAAGTGCGCCGAATCCGATTCGGTGGTGGCGAGATCCGCCGAAACGGCCTTCTCCGTGCCGATCGCTCTCGAACCGATTTTCGCGGCGCATATGCCGAATCAGTCGCCGCGGAGCAATAAATAGGAGCGCTAGTCAAGGAATTTCGAAAAATGGTGGCTAAGCCCTACTCTCTCTTGCCATGTCGCAGTGCATGTAACTGAATGTTGCAACCAACTAGAGTTTAATCCTCTCTGTGCCTACTTCACGTGCCTACTTCATGGAAGAGGTGACCTAGCTTGTCATTGACTTCACCGAGCTTGTCGCGGTCCTGCAGAGCAAGACGAACCCCCTAACACCGCTGTCATCAGTTGTTTTTTCTGCTATTCATACATTATAAGACAGCGACTTGTCAGTAAAGAAAGCAGTACTGCCTCTTGTTTCCCGCGTACGAGAATCATCGAAGTCTAGACCACCGAACAGCGTAGTGGCGTTTGTGAGCCGGGACAAAAACCGGGTGACATCACAACCATCCTACTTTCGCCCCGTGGTATTTGGCAGCGCGGGGAGTGGCCAGTGCGAAAGACCCTGCGGTTCAGTTGCAGGGGAATTCCGGCAGGTGTAAAAAAATTACAGCATATCCACGGAGTACATGATGATGAGTGGGGCGAAGCATCTGTCTGTCTGTCTGTCTGTCTGTCTGTCTGTCTGTCTGTCTGTCTGTCTGTCTGTCTGTCTGTCTGTCTGTCTGTCTGTCCGTCTGCGCTCCTGTCCGTCCATTCGTTCTTTCTTCCGTGCGTCCATCTGTGCGACCGTTCGTGTGGCCGTCCGTCTGTCCGCGCGTCTGTCCATATGTGCATCCGTTTCTGCGTCCATTCGTCTGTCCATGCAACCCTTCATTCGTCTGTGTGTCCATGCGTTCATCCATGCGTACCTTCAATTTTGCCTCTGTCTGTGCGTCCGTGCATGCATCTGTCTGTCTACCCGCCCGGCTGTCCGTGAGTCTGTCCATCCGTCCGTTTATGAAGTGAACGCTCCTTGTACCGCCATTAAGTACCGCCGCCCGGCGGACATTCCAAGAATTGAACGAGAGGTGGCACGGCCAGACGCGTGCACTCTTACACCCGGCGCTTCGTGTCTAGTTTATGGCACTGCGGCCCAACCTTCGCTAAACCTCGCTAAAACGAAGGAGGTTACGTCCAGCGATATAGTGACCTAACCAGCAGGACTCGATCGCTGGATTTCGTACCGACCGGTTGTGCCCTCGTGATCTCCGACGTCAGCGTAGCTCTAGCCGACTGGGCTGGCCCTACGCCATCTCCTGACGCGGATCTTCGACGACAGCGTAGCTCTGGCCTACTGGACTTGCCCTACGCTATCTCCTGACACCGACAAGAGCTCTCGCCAGTGGTGCCCCTTCCTCGGACTCCTGCAACCCCGTCCTTCTGTCCTCTTATCTTCTTACTTCCGCCACTCCCTGTCCCTGCGCCTCGCTCTCTCCTTCCTCTCTCTCTATCTCTATACCTTTTAATCCTATCGTTTTATTCACTTCTCTACCCCCCCCCCCCCCCGATCTCTCGTGAGCTATTGTTGAGGTGTCCTCCCCCTGAGAGACAGTTAGGGGGCTCACCTTTCTCTCCTCTGTGTGTTTAGAAAAAGTTGACAACGATTTAGAGTACTTGGTACTCTACTATGGGAGAGCAGAAAGCCGTCCCCGGGCAACGTCCCCCGCACCATCTACATCTCTACACGATCTTTGTGTGGCCTTATTTTAAAGGCAATAAACTTTTAAAGATGATAGTCTTTCTTGGTGACCTTCGACGCAATACATTTTGGTCTGTCTGTCTGTACATTTGTCTCTTTGTCAACTCTTAACGGCATCGGGTACTTGAAACGGCCTATCCCATCCGCAGCGCCCACCAATGTTGCTCAAGGTTGAGCGTTCATGCTTGTGTAATTGTCAATTAAAAACAATTATTGCGCATGCCTGGGGCACCATAACAACGCGTATATATTCTGCATGTGCGTCTTTTACTAGAAAATGCATACGTAAGTAATTTTAAGGACCGTGGCGCTTATCACGCGGCGCTGACCATGCAACGCTTGCACAGAAAGGCGAGTGTTTCCAACGCTTTGCTAAGATGAGACAGTGGTGGAACCTACCCGTCGCCTTACGTTCTACACCTTATAACCTCCGCCTTATACCTTATAACTTTATAACGTTCGCCTCCGCTGCACGCTCGAGGCACTCTAACGCAGCGCCTCCAGAATACCATTCACCGATTTTATTGCACAGAAAATCAAATAAATGTCTTGTTCACTCTCTCCACACGCAAATTTTATTGAAGATTACGTCACCGATACTCGTCTTTGTAGGTTATTTCATCAGAAACAATTATTTTATTTTATAACTGATGTGCGCGGGTTTCCTCTTCAATTCAAATGAGTGCGCGCGTGCCACTCCTCCAGTCTGGCATTGGAGGTGGCTACGTACTACTACGACGCACTAATACTGCTACTACTACTACTACTACTACTACTACTACTACTACTACTACTACTACTACTACTACTATTACTACCACTACTACTACCACTACTACTACATGCATCACGGACGCACGGCTTAAGAAGCTTCGCCCCTAAAAGTGGACGCTTCTGTGTGAATTAGGGTAAGAGGAGCAACCGAACAGGAGTTTCCCGAACGTTTTGTTACGTAATCTAAGCGTTCCAATGTTCTTCTCAACATTTTCAGGCGAGACATTTCTATTCACAAATGGCCTTGAAAATGTGTCTAGAGAGAGTGGTTAAGGATTCTGAGTATTAGGCACTCTACTATGGGAGAGCATAAAGCAGTCCCGGTCATAGAGAAAGAAAAAGGTTTTTTATTTCTCTATGTCCCGGTGGCCTCACACTTAATGAGGGCAAAGCCTATGCCCGGTGTTCGACACTGTGTTTGGAAATAGTGTTTTACGATCTAGAGTACTTGGTACTCTACTATGGGAGAGCAAAATGCCGCCCCGTGTGCCGCTATGTGTTTAGAAAAAGTGGGCGACGATTCAGAGTACTAAGTACTCTACTATGGGAGGGATAAAGCCGTCCCGTGGGCCAGTCAACGGAATGGTGTTGAGTACTGAGCCTCTATGTAGGAAAGAAAAATTGGTAAAAGAACGTTCGCACCCGAGCGTGTACCAATAAGCGCATCTACACAAATGAGGCCATCAACAGTGCGCTGGTTTGAAGCGTAGTTGTATGTGCCGTTTTTCTTATAAATGATGTTCCCTCAATCTCGAAACTGTCAAGAATCAGTTGCTCACCATAAGGCAATCTGATCGGTTATCACAATAATTCAAGTTGTGTCATTTGCTGCTCACATATTCTATTGTTGGCTGGATATCACGACATGGCCATCGCTGTTAAAACCTGAAGGGCTGCGCTGCTGAGCGACTTGGATGGAGGAGGATCTCTCTCCAGGATCTGATCCTAGATCCTGGAGAGAGATCCTCGAATGATGACCCTAGAAAGATAGATAGAGAGAGAGAGAGAGATCAAGGAAATACTCAAGGTAACTAGAAGAAAATAGGGTTCGCTACCCTGTGCTTGGGAAGGGGAAAATGGGTGTAAAAGAAAGAAAGAGAATAAGAAGAGTTGTTGACTTCAGGGAAAAAGTTGTGGTAACTGGAGCACTATCCGAGCACTATAAGAAGCAACGCTGTCCGCGGACAGCCAGAGTTTGTCTCTAAGTCCGGTTGCTTGCAGGAACCACCGCAACGCCTTCAGAGAAGCTCGTGATGCAGACTGGGTAGGCCGGGGCCCCAGGATGTTGTTCTCTGTCAGGGGGCGGTTGTCCAGCTGTTCTAGGGCGTCTGAGAGGGTGTGATGCAGGGTTCTTGTTGCTGATTTGTTTTTCTCCCGGGCTGAGCCTCAGAGAGTTTTGTTAATAAGGACAAAGCCGTTCGGTTTCCAAGAAACACACAAAAAGTTTAATTGAAAAGAAAAAAGGCAAAGATTCCTCACAAAACAAAACACTTAATAAACAGTTGACTGGACATGACGAAACACATCTGTAAACACTCAACAAGAACGTTCAAAGTCAGTAACTAAACCTAACGTTCGAAAGGGGCTGAGTGATGGGAGTAGCGCAAGATATCTGTTCGGTCTCACCCACACGTTGGTTTTCGGCGGCGATGAGCAAACCGGAACGCGGTGATTCCGGCTTCAGGACGCGGGCAGGACGGGGATGAAGGAACGCTGGCTGCTGACGACACGTCGAGAAACCAGGCCGGAACGTGGTGGCTCTGGCTTTAGGAGTGTGGACCCGTCTGTGACGAGAGAACGCAGGCTGGTGGTGACGCGTCAGAGAACCAGGGTCAACCTGGCCAAGCAGCTGGGCGCACAGCTCGGGCCCGTAGCCCGACGGCTGTAGCTCGCCTGCCGGAACCGAAGTCGGCAGGCTCTGGAAAGGAGTTCAGGACCGGATGGCCACGGTCCTTTGGAGCGGGAACACGACGGCAGGAGGCCCCGGCCGGTTGAAGACCTGCAGGCTCGGGTCCTACGCCCGACGGCCCATCTTCAGCGCCCGGTCCGGTGACGACCTTCCGCTTGCCCCGTCTTCTTCGAACTCCCCTTGCTCTGGTCTGCTCAGGCTCCTGCTTCAGCTCTGGCCCACTTGTCTCGTTCTCATTGGAGATTCTGTACTTTCGTGGTACCCAGCCATTGGGCCTTGAAATCTCCGTGGTCTATGATCATTGGTTACCTTATCTTTTATTTTGTTCACGGGATGCCACGCGTCCTCATGCACGCGACATCTTCACTGTCGTCGTCTTCGTCGTTGTCTAGGCAGCACCGCGCGTGCACTCTGTTCTCTTCTGTTTTTGTGACGCGCACTTTCCAAAGGCGCGCACTTTGAACGCGCACCACACATCACATACGCCCCCCTTTTATTCAAGTTTTTTTTTTTTTTTAGAAAAAAAAACTGCCGATGAGTGCGCGTTCTGCACTACGTCACAATTAAACCACATATTTGCACCACGCAGTTCAACACATCACCGGGCTACAGTTCGCTACATCGTCCAAAGGTCCACATTCGCTAACCACTATATACACACGAAGCAAAAAAATTCTGAACTCAACTAGCGGATCATAAAAATTCCCAAATTAGCCTGTTTAATACAGCCCATTTTTTTTTATATATACCCTATTAGGTAAAAAAAAGAACTACACATCGAGTCAATGTTATATTGCATGTAACTTCTTAAACTGTTCCCATGAAACAGCCTTCCGCAGTCCGAAACCAAGATCCAGAAGAAATCACCAGGAAATCAAACTTGACGCTTAAGTTATAGCGTCCCAAACAAAATGTTTAGTGGCCCTAACCAATTGACAAGAGTGAGGAATTCGACGCCGGTGGAAGAATTGTCGGCCGTAAGCTCGTCTGAACCTACAGCTGCGGATCACCAGACGCCCAACCTCTAAATCACAAGCATACACACTGGAATGGATGTATGCCAGTCGGAAGCGTTGCCTCAAGGTGCGCCAGTACAACCACGTCTGAATGACTTCATGCTTCCCGGGAACGCCTTGCTTGAGCTCGTAAGCCGACAATCGTTCAGACACTTTTAGAGATGCGACCTCTTCAACCGAAGATGCCAGAGAGCACCAGTCGGCGTCCTTCCTCGTACAATGAGTTGCTGGACCATTACTCCCTGCGTGCTCAGCCTCCATCACTTCAGCTTTTTGTCTTGCTCTTTCATCAAAACTTTGAACCCCTCTGCCCGAGTCATCGTGCCTATCCTCATTACTACGTAGAGCTGACTTACACTGCAACTCTACTCTCTGTTCTTCAAGTTTTTCTGCATTTTGCTCCAGTTTACTCATGAAAGCATCATCTACAATTTCTCGAGAACTCAAGCCCTCTCTCTGTATAGGCGAGTTATATTCATCGTGAAAAGCTGTGCACGTAGCACCTGTTGCTACATCCAGTGGCCCAAAACAAAAGGCAGAAACTAGATCGGAGCTTTCATTACGGCATTCGCCGGCGTTAGCTAGATGTTTTATTGCTCCTTCAATGGAGCTCTTCAGAGACAATCCTACCTCTGCATGAAGTGTGCTTGACTTCTCGCAGGTTTTAACACACCCTTTACTTTGAATGGAACGTTCTTGTTCCATGCTCACGAAGCATTCCCGTGCTTCAATAAGCTCCTCGAGCCTTTTAGTTTCTTCACTACCCACCTCCCTGTCATACGCTTGCCTAGTTTCACTCTCTAGCGAAAGGTCATGAGGTGGTACAGGGTCAGCCTGATATAAATTCAAATCGCTCGTGACGTAACTGCTGTCAGAGCACACCTCAGCCACTCGTTCACTCCTCTGTATCCCCAGCTTCCCCGTTCTTGCCAGGGCAAGCTCGAGTCGCCGCTCGAAATCCACCCTCTCTAATTGGAGCTGCTGCTTCTTTGCGCGTGTCTCCAGTTCGAGCTGTTTTTCTTTTTCGCGCGTCTCGAGCTCAAGCTGCTCCTTCTTGGCCTGCGTCTCCCGTTCCAACTGTTCCTTTCGAGCTTCTCGTTCCGCAGCCCGTTGCTCACGCTCCCTCTCCATCCGCTCCTCGTACCATACTCTAAACTCCGCTCCCGTCAGTCCCATTTTATCCGCCAACTCAATTAACTCCCACGTGTTCGTCATCGTGTTAACCGCGTCAAAAAATCTACTGGAAAAACAAACGACTTTGTCCTGTCGCTGCGGACGCCAATTTGTGATGCAGGGTTCTTGTTGCTGATTTGTTTTTCTCCCGGGCTGAGCCTCAGAGAGTTTTGTTAATAAGGACAAAGCCGTTCGGTTTCCAAGAAACACACAAAAAGTTTAATTGAAAAGAAAAAAGGCAAAGATTCCTCACAAAACAAAACACTTAATAAACAGTTGACTGGACATGACGAAACACATCTGTAAACACTCAACAAGAACGTTCAAAGTCAGTAACTAAACCTAACGTTCGAAAGGGGCTGAGTGATGGGAGTAGCGCAAGATATCTGTTCGGTCTCACCCACACGTTGGTTTTCGGCGGCGATGAGCAAACCGGAACGCGGTGATTCCGGCTTCAGGACGCGGGCAGGACGGGGATGAAGGAACGCTGGCTGCTGACGACACGTCGAGAAACCAGGCCGGAACGTGGTGGCTCTGGCTTTAGGAGTGTGGACCCGTCTGTGACGAGAGAACGCAGGCTGGTGGTGACGCGTCAGAGAACCAGGGTCAACCTGGCCAAGCAGCTGGGCGCACAGCTCGGGCCCGTAGCCCGACGGCTGTAGCTCGCCTGCCGGAACCGAAGTCGGCAGGCTCTGGAAAGGAGTTCAGGACCGGATGGCCACGGTCCTTTGGAGCGGGAACACGACGGCAGGAGGCCCCGGCCGGTTGAAGACCTGCAGGCTCGGGTCCTACGCCCGACGGCCCATCTTCAGCGCCCGGTCCGGTGACGACCTTCCGCTTGCCCCGTCTTCTTCGAACTCCCCTTGCTCTGGTCTGCTCAGGCTCCTGCTTCAGCTCTGGCCCACTTGTCTCGTTCTCATTGGAGATTCTGTACTTTCGTGGTACCCAGCCATTGGGCCTTGAAATCTCCGTGGTCTATGATCATTGGTTACCTTATCTTTTATTTTGTTCACGGGATGCCACGCGTCCTCATGCACGCGACATCTTCACTGTCGTCGTCTTCGTCGTTGTCTAGGCAGCACCGCGCGTGCACTCTGTTCTCTTCTGTTTTTGTGACGCGCACTTTCCAAAGGCGCGCACTTTGAACGCGCACCACACATCACAGAGGGTATCCTTTAGGGGCAAAGCTCTTTATAGCGGCACCCATTCGTCCCTCGTAGTCGTAGTGTGTAACAATTCTTACATTTTCACCTCCAAGGTGGTGCAGGTGGGAGATTTCTTCTGTGCGTTGTTGAACAATAAAAAAATAGTGCTAAATGTACATGCCAATGGCTGCTGATGGGGAATGAGAAACAGGAGCATTCGGCTTTTAGTTAATGCGCACGCTGCAATCTCCATTAGCACCCATTGGCATGCACATTGAGCACTATCTGACAAGAAAGGGTTGCTACGTTATACTCGCTGGGTGTCACCTCCTTAGTTTTAGAAAGGTTTAGCGAGCGTTGAGCCGCAGTGCCATGAAAACAATGAACTAGTATATATCATGAACTCGAGGTGGTTAAAGGTGGGAAGTAGATACGAAGCGCAAGCCGTAAGAAAGTAAAAGCCGAATTCTCCTGTCTCTCATTTCCCATTCGCAGCCATTGGCATGTACATTGAGCACTATATGACAGGAAAAGGTTGCTACGTTATACTCGCTGGGCGTAACCTCCTTGGTTTTAGAAAGGTTTAGCCAGCTTTAGGCCGCAGTGCCATGAATACAGTGAACTTGTATATACTATATGAACACGAGGTGGTTAAAGGTGGGAAGTAGACCCGAAGCGCAAGCCGTAAGAAAGTGTGCGTGTGCCACCTCTCGTTTAGTCCTTGGAATGTCCGCTGGATGGCGGTGCTTCTATATGGGGAATACATGATGAAAATATGCGAAATGGTGGTACTTGGAGTGTTGAATAGATGGACGAACGGACACAGACAGATGCATAGATGGACGCATGAACAAATGCAGGGGCGATACATAGACGAATGCAGGGACGGATGCACGAACAGACGCAAGCACGGACGAGTGGATGAACGAATGGACGATCACACGGACGGACGCATGGTCGGACGGAAGCAAGAACGAATGGACGGACGAGTGCTTCGACCCACTCTCCATTGTTCACTCCGTGGATATGCTGCCAATTTTTTTTCGCAGTTAAAGCAGGTGTAGTCACCGAAAAGTTACACGACTGTTTCGCTGCGTCCGCATATTTCACACAACGGGCAGTAAGCCTTTCCAATAGGAAATGAAGAGGCATTTGAGAACGCCACTCCAAGCCACAAACGGGCCAGGAAGGTAGTGTCATGCCGTGATAGGCTGAATGGGAGACGTAGCGTAAGGTCATGGTCCAAAGTACGTAACCATGCACTTGTGAAAGTCGATGAATGCCATAAGTCCAACGTTAGACCATGCGCTAATACACGAAGTTATTTTGTTGTGCCGAATCTTGAAAGAGGAATGGTGGCACTGCTGAAACCGTCAAGGCCGGATCGAGAAGCTGCGTCGGCTTGGTCATTGCCCTGAATGCCACAATGGCTAGGAAGTCACTGGAATGTCAATTTGTGGACCTTTTCAATTCTTCATTGTGCTCTTGCCTGATTTTCACTCCGAGCTGTTCATGGGAGTCGTGACATGAAGCGGATGGTAGACTTCGGAGGGCTGCTTAGCTATCGCAAAAGATGACCCACGAATTAGGTGTCGGCTCTATAACACAGTGAAGAGCGGCACGGAGGGTTACTGTTTCAGCTGCTAAAGTTGAGGTTACACCAAGCATTTTTAGTTGTACTAGATCTTGATGGAATTATTACAGCTGTGGTTCAGCTTGTCTCCATAACTGAGCCATCTGTGTAAATATGGGTGTGACGACTGTATGCCTCATGTAAATACAGCAGTGTGGCCTGTTTAAGTGCAAACGATGACGTTCTCTACTTCTTGGTAACACCTGGTATTTCAAGGCACACTTCAGGTTGATGTAGGTACCATACAGCCGAGCGAGGTCTTGCTGCAGGCGTATAGTTCTAGGGTAAAGAAATATTCTGGACCGCAATAATGTCACTAAATGTTGCACGCGGCCTTTCTTCAGTGCAGATAAAGACGCCAGATGGTGTGAAGTTACCCATGCGAGATGTCGAATATGTGCCCTGAGAGACTCCGTAGTTACGTACGTGGTCATATAGGATGGTCTCCTGTGATTACAGTTGTTGCCGCGGTAGACACACATTTCGGAAGACCGAGGCACGTCCTTAAAGCTTGAGTTTGCAGGGCCTGGAGTGTAAGCAGATTAGTTTTGTTGGTATTTACAATCACAGGAAGACTTCGCCTCACAAAGCCGAAGAATAAGGCACTGTAGAGCTGCAGCATTGATTGTACTGATGTTCCCTACGACTTCCCACCCAGAAACTTGAGAAGATGTGCTGTGGTAGCCAATCTCCTCTTTATATATAAAACGTGCAGCGTCCATGAAAAGTCTCGATCGATGATCTAGACTAATCATGGACGCCACACGCTGCTTCGATCTCAAGCAGCACATTTGTGAAGGCTTCCCCACCGAAGCAGCTGCGTCCAAGTGACCATTTCAAGGAGTGTTCGGTTGAGCGAATAAGGCGCTCCCACAATCCAAATGCGTTGGTGATCCTTGGGGAAAGATGTATTGATCAAGTCTTGCTGGAGGGACCAACACGTGAAGGTCACATACCTCTCTATTCAGCTTCCATAAGACAGACACACCTGCCGATGGGAAAGGAAAGGAGGACGATGAGAAGGAGGAAAAGAAAGCAAAGGACTTTTGTTTTCGAAAATTTTGGTTCCCACAGAAGGCCCATTTTGTGAAGGCACAACGTGAGAAAAAAAAATGCCAGGCCTGTGCGGAAGGCACAGTACAGTCACAGCGAAAGCTAGAACAGCGACCTTTCAGAGCTTTTTCAAAACACTCGTTGGATAACTACTGCAAGCACACTTGCTTGATACCCATTAGGGCAATAATAATACGTTTTTAAATGCGAAGCATTTCTTAGCGATCTTCGGCGACTTTGAGCGTATCTATCTATCTATCTATCTATCTATCTATCTATCTATCTATCTATCTATCTATCTATCTATCTATCTATCTATCTATCTATCTATCTATCTATCTATCTATCTATCTATCTATCTATCTATCTATCTATCTATCTATCTATCTATCTATCTATCTATCTATCTATCTATCTATCTAGCTGGCTACGACTTTTAGCTCTCCTGGCCGTTTCGATAATGGTATCGATACGAAACATGGTATGACATAACATGACTGTATGAATCATCTGTTCGGCTAGTCATAACATGAAAATCGTGACATGTTTGTCATGAATGTCATAATTTATATTTCATGGTCCTGCAGCTCTGGAGGTGGTTTCGTTCACATGGCTCGTTGCAAAACTGGTATGGTATGACATGATTGCATGGCGAACAGAAGCGACGCGCCCTAACATGAAAATTATGACACGCGTGTCATGTAACAACATGACTACATGCCACGCTCATGATGCGCTCGCGGCCGTTTCGCTAGCATCCCATATACAAAATTTGGTATTGTGGTACGTGAATGGATGACGAAAGTATGTGACTGGTGCAAACATGACAAACATGAGATGCGTGTCATGTAACATGACTACATGATAAGTCCATGAAGCACTCGCGGCCGTTTCGATGGCTTCACATTTACCAAATTCGGCATTAAGCAACGCGAACGACATAGGTAAATGACACATCCAAACGTGATAATCACGACATGCGTGTGATGTGAGAACGTGGCTACATGCCACACTATTGATGCACTCGCGGCCGTTTCGCTAGCTTCCCATATGCCAAATCAGATATTACGTCACGTCAATGGATGACAAAGGTATGTGACTGATAATCATGAGATGCGTGTCATGTGAGAACATAACTACATGCCACAGTCAAGGCGCCAATACATTTCGACGTGACGCGCTGTACGTGCTCACCGGCGTTTAATTCATCGCGTCTCGCCGACGTTGCCACGCTTGGCGCAGGTCCTGCCATATACTCGCAGGGACGCGCCGTGCTGTGTTGCTTTGACGCATGCGCGTTTCAGCGCATCCAGCGTCCCTCCGTCACAAAAAGAGGGAGACGCAGTGGTGTCCGGGTAACGCATCGGCGCGAAATGCAGCATGTCGCATTTCATGCCGCTTGCCGTCGGGCCACGCCGAACGATCGGGCCTGGTGCCAGACTATGAGTGCTCGCGTTTTGCTAACGTAGCGTCGCTGTGCCCAGCGTGCGCGCGCGTCAATTCTCCATTAGAGTATATTGGGCCTTTCATGATGCACTCGCGGCCATTTTGCTAGCTTCACATATACCAAATTTTGTGTTACGTGACGCCAATGAATGACGAAATATACGACTGGTGAAAAAATGATAATCCTGACTCGCGTGTCATGTTAGAACATGACAACATACCGGACTCATAGCGTGATCACGGCCGTTTCGCTAGCTCCACATATACTAAATTTGGTATCACGCGACGTGAATAGATGATGACACGGAAGTCGTGTAGGGTATTATTTACCTCCACCTCGTAACCTTGTGCTCATTTTAAAGTGGCATATCAACAATTCTCATTCGTGCTTCGCATATCATAGATACTCACTGTTCCTGGGATCTGCCAATTTTTTTAGGGTAGTAGGCCAGGATTCGCTATGCTATTTTTCGTCATTCTTCCGAGACGCGAGGTATTCGCTAAACACTTGCAAGGAATTTTGCGCCAATTGTTCATGCAGTGGCTGACGACGACGAGGAATCATGGCTGAAGTGGGCATGCGCCACAGTTAATAAGAAAACAAGAACAAGCTTTTGTGACGGGTTGGAGCATTGGACGGGCCACTCGTTGCGCCATTCATATTGTGCGACGACTGGTAGTTCTTTCACTGCTTCAAAACGCTTTATAAGTTGTATTAACACAATTGATTTCCCGACATCAAGCCTGCTTAAGGCAAGTTTGCCAACAAGTCACAAGATTTCGACCTTGTTCCGAAGTGACTTGGACTTCTGGACGTGCGATTTTGTTTACCAGACTTTTGAAAGTTCATTGAACTGTATGAAATTGTGTCTTGTGCATGTGTGCACGTGGGCATATATTTGAAACGATTGATTGCATAGCTATATACCACATAATTTGATTGCATTATTTTCATACATTAGAAAGAAAAAAAAAGCACCAGCGTATCTCAGTGGTAGAATACTGGGCTGGCACCCTGCGGTTCTGGGTTCAAGCCCAACTGTGTCATTGGTGCTATTTTTACTTCTAATTTCACTCTTTGCGGTTTCGGACACTGGCGGCGGCAGATAGCTGTGTGGGACCCGAGTTGTGATCCAAGTGAGATTGCAGTAGTTACCCGATGGGGGGAGGAGGACAATAACAAGAGATAAGGCATGGAGGTTAACCAGACACATGTTACTCAATGAGTGTTTCGAAAAGGCTCTTCTAGATCTCGCTGCGACTCCGTTGCGCCTTCCACGCAGGCCTGGCGTTTTTTTTATTTTTTGAAGAGTATACCCTTTTGTGCATTCGATATTAACGACAGTGTGGACATTAGAGTCTTTTATCAAGTTGCTGAAGAGCCACAGCAGCCAATGCGAAGCCTTCTTCGAAGTGCAAACGAGAAGTATATATAGTGTGAACGAGCTCATGAGCAGGGTGCCCATCAGTCGTGAGAGCTGGAGCGTGAATAATCATTGATTTGTGGGGTTTAACGTCCCAAAACCACCATATGATTGTGAGATTTCGTAGTGGAGGGCTCCGAAAATTTCGACCACCTGGTGTTCTTTAACGTGCACCTAAATCTGAGCACACGGGCCCATGGCGTTTCCGCCTCCATCGGAAATGCAGACGCAGCAGCCGTAATTCGATCCAGCGACCTGCGGGTCAGCAGCCGAGTAACATAGCCAATAGACCACCGCGGCGGAGCAACTGGAGCGTGAATACGAGAACGCCTGCCTCAGAAACCTTCACGCATGCAAGACATATGCTAATGCTTTGAATTCCAGCCTGCGTTTGCGCGTGCGCATAAACGCTGTGTCGTGGTGAACGTTTAACCGCCTGATTGTTCTCGCATGCGTATAAAAAGTCGACACCTGTGCATTGTACTAAAAATAAACAAAAAAACTCAATTCTGTGCATTAAAAAAACAACGGGTGCACAAATAACCGGTAGTCTACCCGTACCTTCTGTTATAGTGAACCACAAATAGCGATGCACACAACTACGTGGCCACGGGTGAAGACACGAGTTAGCGGGAATCCTATTCCAAGCTGTCGTAAACAGCGCTAACGCAGAAACACACACACAAAAAAAACAGAAAAATAACTCGCAAGTCACGGTATCTCGCGCAGTCTGGCTTTTCCAAAAGATATTTGGGCTGAGCTTCTCCAGACAGCGCCAGCGAAGCGCCGCGTTATTCTACTGAGCTAAAAATATGAACTGGTAAGAGCTTCGCGGTAAGTGGAACGCGGAGTCTGAAATAATCTGATAGGCGCCACATACCCCACTCTCGCACCGTAGAGCACGTGGTTTGGGGAATGGAAGTGTCTGTAATACGTGTTAAGATGGTTTCCAGATGTAAACAGAGAACTTTTCATATGGTTATCATATGTTAGTTACGCGTGAACCAGTTCAAATATCAAAAGATGTTGTCCACGAGTAGCAACGCGACGAGTAGCCTTGCAATGTTACGTTTGTGCGTATTCTTAAAAATGTTTATGCCATTTCCCTGGAAATCAACGCATAAGATTAGAATACTGTCATTTGGACGACCACTAGTAGAGGCGAAACATAGGCGTTACTTAATGCTTTATATTGACGTCAGAATTTGCAGCCCTACTATTTTACTTCAATATCTGATAATAAATTTAGGGGCTTGATGTAGTATGCCTGCTATGCACTTTTCTTTATTGAAACTGAATGTAAAAAAATATTTCTGTTTGAATTTCGTACGCGAGTGACTTCGTTTTGCAAACAGGTGTGCGTTAATAGAGAACGCAGCGTTGCTGCATCGACACAAGAATACGCAGTGGCAGCCATACGCAATTTTTATTGGTTTGCTTCGCCGAGCTATGCGCTAAGGAACTCGACTGCTTGCCCGCAAGTCATGGGTCTAATCCCGGCTGTGGGTGCTGCCTTTTTGATGGCGGCGAAAAGGCTGTAGGCCCGTGTGCTGAGATGTGGGACGCGTTAAAAAGCACCAGGAGGTGAAATTTCCGGAGCCCTCGACTACGACGTTTCTCATAATCATATGGGGGTTTTGAGGTGTTAATCTCAATCAATCAATCAATCAATCAATCAGTCAATTATTCAATCAATCAATTTTTATCTAATTACGAGAGTGCATGGCCTTAAAGATACGCAATATAAACCTTCTTTTTCGTGTAACGGCATAATATGTTCAAAAAAATGGTTAATGGTATAGAGTACTTGGTACTCTGTTATATGCGAGAGCATATGCTCGATTTTCGAGGCCTGCTTCTGCATATATATATATATATATATATATATATATATATATATATATATATATATATATATATATATATATATATATTGTGAGACCATTTGTCTGAGGGTGGTAGCTTGAAGCTGTCTTGTGAGTAGTTCCAGAAGCGCGCAGTACTTCATCTACCATTTGTGACAGGAACACTTTGCTGCGGTCACTAAGCAGTACACGAGGAGCCCCATGACGCAGGATTATGGCGTGAAGAATAATGTCTGCAACTTCCACAGCTGAGCCTGTAATAACAGAGCAAGTCTCAGCGTAGCGTGTCAGGTGATCCACGGTGGTCACTATCCATCGTTTGCGAGCAGATGTGGCAGGGAGAGGACCGTAAAGGTCAACACCTACAACCTCGAACGGCATTGAAGGGCACGGAAGTGGCTGTAGAGGTCCAGCAGGTGCAGACGTGGGGAGTTTACGACGCTGGCATGGGTAGCAGGAACCGATGTACCGCGCTACACTAGAAGAAAGGCCAGGCCAGTAATAACGACATCGAATGCGGTCAAGAGTTTTTTTTTAAACCAAGATGACCAGCAGTCAAGTCGTCGTGGAAGGCTTCGAGCACCTGAAGTCGAAGAGAGCGTGGCAGTACAGGAACCAAGCGCTGACCGTCAGGGTGGTAGACGTGGCGGTATAGAACCCCGTTGTCCAGCTTAAAGTGCAGGAGTTGACGACGGAGTCGCGCGTTTGGAGGATGAGAAACTCCCGAAAGGTGGTCCATCATGAGTCTGCAGTATGAATCGTACCGCTGGCGGGAGATAAATGTTGGCTCGTCGTCCGAAAAGAGTTGCCTTATTGATGCGAGCGTATGAACTTTGGTAGATGTGGCGGTTGAGTTCTCACCTACTCTGATATGGGTAGTTGGAAGTGGGCAACGAGATAAAGCATCGGCGTTTAGATGGTTTCTGCCTGACTTGTAAGTTATGTCGAAGTCGTACTCCTGCAAGCGTAGTATTCACCGACCCAAGCGTCCGGACAAGTTCTTCAGTGTAGAAAGCCAGCATAAGGCATGGTGGTCCGTAACTATTGTGAAGTGACGGCTGTGGAGGTAGGGACGGAACTTGTCAAACAAATGGTCTCACAGAAAGATTTCACCGAACCCTTGCTGACATTATAGCCGTTTACGTCCAACCCGACCACAAAAACGGGGATACTCTTTTACCATTCCTGACATTCGCTTACAACACCGCCGTTCAGCGAACAACTTGCTACTCACCGTTTTACCTCGTGTACGGACGCACCCCGACTACCTTTCTCGACGTCGCCTTCTTTACCAGACATGGGAATTCATGTCAGTGTTCTAGCGAGGAATACATTTCCCGCCTGGCCCAGTCTCGCCATCAGGCTCGCATCAATACTGAAGTGAGACAGCACGAGCGGAAGATCATCTATGACGCATCCCACCGCGTTGTGTCTTTGCAACCTGGTGACGAGGTGCTGCTTTTGACACCTGTTCGCACTCCTGGTCTCTGTGACAAATTCCAACCACGCTTCATCGGGCCATACATTGTTTTAGAACAGACTTCGCTGGTTCATTATCGTGTGACACCACTCGTCGCCTTAACAGACCACTGCTACCGCAGCACAGAGATTGTCCACGTTTGTCGCATGAAACCTTTCACGTGACGTTCCCCGTCACTTTGACTTACGGCGGCCAGGGTGTCCGCTTCCAAGTGGGGGGAATCAGTGTGGGCATTTGTTACTTACATCACCCTCATCCCTGCATGATCACAATCACCATCATCGGCTTGTCTCTTTGTCCTCATTGCCACTCTGGGTCATCATCATCGTCTGTGTACTGGCTCTGACCGTTCGTTTTGCGAGGTCTTTCCTCAAATAAACGCTGACACTGCCAAGACTACCAAGTCTTCATGATATATATATATATATATATATATATATATATATGTTCAAACAAGTCACGTTGGATACTACTTCAAGAGGCCATGATTCTCGATAAAAGCTCCCATAAGATTTAAAGATGTTAGGTATATTATTTAGGAGTGTGGATCATCCAGAAAGTAACGCAGTATTTTCTTGTGCAAAAGCATTTCACGCACGAAAAACAAAAGGAAACCACAGTCGCATCACGCATACAAACCACAGAGGGCAAATAAAACGAACGCGTCCTGGTCCATATTTCGATGAAAAACGACGCCCATGTGAATTGCGCCAACTTTCACTTACGGCAAAGTTCACTGAGGTTAGTGTCCAGTTCCACTGACACGTGCATTACCAACTCGGCGCTGTGAACACTTCCTTGTCTGAACGTACGAGGATGAACTGCGTTTTACTCGTATCCTTATTTTGGCTGTATTCCTTTCTGACACGGCGATGGTGGAGCTGACGGTGCTTTTCTGCTCGATGAAAAACCGCGGTGTCAGCTTCCAATCTGTGGGAGCGGGAAATTTTACTCGTGCCAATCCTTCGGACTACTTCTTTCGTTTTGTCGACGCCTCGCATTACAGGCTGGCCATTTCTCCCGTTTCCCGCCCCTTCAAGATGGGTTCGTGCATCGAGAACGCGTCGAGTTCGTCGAATGCGGTGTTCCAATTTCTATGCCTGCATCGTATCTCGAATACGTTTTTCTCGTATAGTGTGCTTTGACAGTCAATTTCAATATACTCGTGAATATGAAGGAAGTTACACAATGAAAAAAAAAAGAATCAAAGAAGCACATTTTCTTTATCAAAATCTTCTTATCGCTGCAGCGCCATTATCGCTGATCGTCTGCATCGCAGAATAGGAAAGGTGAGATTGCTGCTATCTCGCAATGGCTTTCTTCCTATCGAAATAGCCTGGCTGACATGAACCTCACAGAAACACGACTGAACGAAAAGAAATGAAGATGCACGTTACCTCTGTAGTCGTGTGCGACACGTATAGGTGTTGCGGGGAAGTAGAAAGTTGGGCAAGTTCGAATGGCTGCATGTACAGAGAGGGTTTCTGAAGTTCGCAGGCCACTATCTCATGCACTTCCAGGGAACCGTAGCCTGCAAACGTTTGACCAGTACTGTACGCGTGACGGCAACGTGACCCAAAAGCCACTGAAATGTGAAATGGTCGCCGAGCGTTTTCCTGCCCATGCATTACCGTGGTTAGTTCTGATGGTTTCTATATTTCTATACAGGCTTCCGTTTCTCCTTCCACCTTTCCATTATTTACATTCTCTCTTTAGAAGCGCTGCACTCAACATGTTATCGCAATAGCGTTGAAAAGCCCACTTCACACTTTTCGATGTCGGCGTCGTTGGCTGTGAGCGAAAAGTGTCACCCACAGCCGATAAATCGAGAAAGATGGCTATAAAATAAATAAGAAAAATGTTTGGTTCTAGCGAGAGTTGAACCGAGGCGTTACGCGTATAGAAAGCAGTTGACAGGTGTACCACCACAGAGCCTCGCGTTTGCTTGATATACACTGGTCCAATAGGAATGTGCGAATGTACACTGGTCTGACAGGAACGTACCGTTAACGTCAAGTTAAAACAATCTAACTGTTACTAAGGATGCTAAAATGACCTTTGACAGTTTTGCATTGGCTTTGGGTCGTGTATATTATAATCTAAGTGTAGCAGTTGCGTTGCCCCTGCCATCCCGCACTTGTCTTCATTCTTATCATTTAAAATGCTTCCTCTTTGAGAAAAGAATTATTTTCCTTATTGTGCGAAAAGTGTGCGACGCCTAACTGGTTGACAGTAGGCCAACATACGAATTACCTAACCACGCTGGACGTCACTCACTCTAACTAAGCATGATAATATTCGCATACATGCACAAATACACTCGCCGGGACAGGATTGTCGACCCTGTGAACAAGTGATAACGTGATATGGTCGATATGTGACACCATATATTCCCGTAAGTTTCTTACGAAAATATATGGCAAAAAAAGTGCCGCCATATCCACGAAGTGAATGATGATGAGTGGGCGAAGCTCCGGAGGTAAACCTGGTAAAGCATGAATCCTCCGTACATTTTGCCCCCTCGATTTTATTACAACGCTCCCCCTAGCGTTCGTCGCCGCACTAAATCGAACGATTGCCTTCCACCAACGACACGCGCCATATGTGACATCATTCCTATTTTATAACATCTCGCATCTTTTCATCATCAACTACAAGTACCGTCGTCTAGTTTATAACATCTTGCATCTTTTCATAATCAGCTAAGAGTACCGCTATCTAGTCAACACTGCAAGAACTTAACGAGAGGTGGCTACATACAGGGGACGGTACCGCCATCTAGTGAACACTGCAAGAACTAAACGAGAGGTGGCTACATACAGGGGACGCACAGCCCACGCCTTACGGAGCTTCGCCCCTAATATATAGATATCATATGGAAACCATATGAATTCCGTGAGCAAACTTTCGGAACAGTTGGTATGGTATTACGGAACGTTTCAGTACAGTGACTACCAAGACTGTCGTCGTATACAGGCAAGAAAGGCCGCACAACAGAACTGCCCCGGTGCAACTTGAGTTCTTACAGACTCAACTTGCATAGCAGACACACCAGAATAAAGAGAGGCAATCTTCCGTGGTCCCAAAAGTGAAAAGTACACGATCTCTTTCTTTTTTCATTACGAACACATGCGCGTGAAACTTATGAAATCATGAAGAAAGGCGTAGAAAAAAGTCAAGGACCCCACCGTAAAATTAAGAGATCCGAAAACGTTTCAATCGATCATAGAGCCCACAGGGGCAGTGGATTTTCTAGACGACATTGAACGAAATAAATGCACCTGAGAAGTCCGCGTAGTACGTACGACAGACAGCATGTGAACAGTAAGGGTTGGGAAAACCGGCTGATAATAACTGGTTCCCTACGTTCCGAAACCACGATATGAATATTACAGACGCCGTAGTGAAATGATTTGGAGATCATGACTGTCTGGCGTTCGTTAACGTGCGCTCACATCACATAGGCCCCTATACTCTTTCGCATCCATCAAAATGTGAACGCCGCGGCTGGATAACCGCTGCTCCACCGCAGCGGACAAGTAAGACAGCTGTAGACGTCGTTGAGTTCGATGAAGGGATGAAATTAGGAAGAAAGACAATCTAGAGGGCTCATTTCAATTGTTTGTTTTACAGCACCGCAATGAAAACTACTGTATATTGAAGCCAAGGTGGGAATATGTGACGTGAATTGTACTGTTTCAAGTGTATTGTAATTACGATACATATGAGAAGAAATAACGAGGATACAACTTGCCAACAGCAGAGCGGCAAGTTGTGATTTCGTCCACTTTCCTTTCTGACATCCTTATCACAATTGATACATTACACTTGAAACAGTACAATGAACATCACGTACGCCTTCCATGGTTTAATGATATATGATGGTTTTCCTTGAAATCTGTAAGCTCACATGAATAAAAAAGATACAGATCACACAAAATAGGGTAAAAACAGCTCATTGGAAGAAGCTTTCGTCCTGCAGTAGACTTCAAGTGGGCTTATAATGACGATGGTGGTGATTATTATATTGGAGACCGTGAACGACACTATCATCACTGACCAAACCTCGCAGTGAGAAAGCCTCAGCAAGAAAAGTTCGTTGGGGATACCAGGGCTTTTTTCACTACAAGCCCAAGCGCAGGAAATATCCTCCACCCAACTAAGCTCATAAGCGCGAAGAAAAACTTTCATGAAAACAGCTAAAACCCAACGCCTACGCCACTGCGTGCATCATCCTGCTCAATATTAGCAGCAAGGCAAGACGGTAATGCCCCTACCCCACTCTACCAAGCCACTTGGGCCTGTCAGTTAATGAGTGCTACCCAAATAATCCCACTCCCAAGTGTACAGCAGAAAGAGGTATGTTGGCAGAAATTTGATCATAAGTTATTAACCAAACTAAAGAGCAAACTATATATGTCCTGCATGCTGTTCCGGGTTCTTCAACTGTGCATCTGAGGAAATCCTTGCTGTTTTGCGTTAACTTCCCGGATCAGCTTCATAAGCTCGCGAGAGGGCGGATGGGGTTCTGGACTTAGAAACCCTCCTCCCCAATCTTCGGCGCGTGTGCAGGTTCTGTCTATATTATTATATGTTTTCGCTCATTCGCACATCAAAGCGTCCCGTTCTTCCGGATTCGACAAACAGCGAAACACTTATGCGCACATCCTATATTAAACGTACATAACTATGAACTAAACTGGTGCGAGGGTGGACGGAAAGAGGAAGCAGAGAGCTAGCGAAGCGCATAACGCGCTCATATTGCCAAGCGCAGCGCATATGGACACAGAGAGCTTGCTTAGACTTCCTAAACACACTCTGAAAAACAGCGCACATGAACACCTTTATTATTTTTATATAGTTTAGGTGTGACAGGTGCGTCGACATGAGTGTTAGGTGAGGGCGCATATATGCCAGCTCAGAGAGACGTGGAATGTGTCTGCTGCTGTCGCTGGGGGAGCTTCATGGGGCGCGAACAGCGTCTCCGCCCTGCAATATTGACACCTATTTCATAGTGAACCCTGCAATTGGGCGCATTTTCAGGCATACGAGAACAAAAGTTCGAACACAGAACTGAATAGCGTCCAGCGCGCACCTACGTTTCGCGTCGCTCAAAACTTGTTCCTATATTATGCCTATACGACAAAGACCTCAGATACATATACAAAAAGTCCAATACAAGTGTTTTCTGTAAAAACAAAGCTACACGCGTGTTGGTAACTGTGTTATACATATCCTTATAGACTATAAGTAGAACACAGGCATACATATCACATCATGCATACTGTATACAGACGATATGTATGACGCAGTTACAGACACAAATATATAGCTGTAATATATATACAGTGTTGCGCCGTTAACTCTAACCAGAGAAATAAAATATGCCGACACACTTAATGGCGAGGCAACCATATGCGTGCTGCTCCAACTGCATGCAGTAAGTCATACTATTTCTGCGTACTGCTAACTTCTTTAATATGGACCATGAACTAACTTCTCAAGAAACGAAGCTGGGTGAAAATTTTCAATTGAAATGTTGCGAATTCCTTTTCAAAAGTGCAGCTTTATTTAATGTTTTTTTCTTTTTTTAGTACAATTCTTCATGCTTGTTTTGCTTTCCTGTCTTCTCCCTTTTCCCTACTCCTATATATATCTTTCTCCTTCGTCTTCCTGACAGACTACCCAGTTGTTGAAACCCTCTTGGTGTCTGTTGTCAACCTTCTCTCTATCTTTTTGCTGTGTCGATATGTAATTTTGCATGCATGCCAAAGAACAGCAGTACATGATTAGACAGTTTCTAGCCTTCTATCTATTAGGCAGAATTTCTCTGCTTACTGCGGGTACTCCCTAAATAGAAAAAAATACACCTATATTCATAAAAAAAAAGGAAATATGACGTGGCATGCCCAATCGCTTGCCACAATGATAGGGTTCTCTGACTTTCCGTGTACAAACGATAGTTTTTCTCTCACGGTGGTTCACTACAGTCATAAGAAAAAGCAGTGGTCATTGCTTGCGCTTCCGCAAGTAACAAGTTCGTGATCGCACAACCATAGGAAATGACGTCTTTTCACCATTTTCGAGTGGCAGCACACGTGGCCATATGATATGGTCATTTGCTTGAGAAACATTCAGGACCACTGCAATTACGGCACGAAGCAAGGATTGCACGAGATATATTTTTATGTTTGTTTTTGTGCGATAGCCCGAAGAAAGCACAAAACATTGATGCTTAATAGGTGCACGCAGAGCTATAAACTGTCATTGGCTGATGTTTTGTAAGCCCATAGAATGGGAACTTTTTACCCGGTTTCGTTTCTTTAAAATTAGTTATTTATAATATATAATTAAGAAGTTACGCAGTACACTTACAAAAAAAAACAACAATTAGACTCACCCCATACAATGGTGTGAACATGAAATTGTTCGCGTCGTCATAAAGTGCTTCAGCACATGTTAACACTGAAACTGTTAAATCTTGCTGTAAGACGTCCGTTAATAAAAACCCCCAACTGCGTCATTGCCATAACAACAGTCCAGCTGCGAGCCACCTATGCTAAGGGAGTGAAGCTCCTTTCTGCCAGCAAAAAGGCCTACTGAAGCTTAAAACAACTAGAACGCACACTCTTATTTTTTTTTTAATTTCAGATAGCAAAACACTGGCCGCTGGGGCTTTTATCACATGTAAAGTTTCGAATGCCCGTGTTTCTCAATTTATCCGCCCAAGCCGTCATCTGAGGGTGGAAACGAGGACATGCTTTATCGATCGTCATTCGAGGAAGGCATGAAAAGGGCGCCAGGGGGAACTTTGCCTACAAATTCAATGCTACAGGTGCAGTAGCAAGAAGCAACCCTAACGCGCTATGGCGCTAAACGTCAGCAAGGCATGTCACAACTTAAGCGTAATGGTCCACCTTATCGCAGAAAACCCATCGCGAAGGCAAGTGTCACTGCTGCGATGCAGGACGGGCATCGATCGCAGCCTCGGGGCGTTCTAACGGTGTTTCTGCAACACGCATCTTCGAAGACGCTACTACAGACCGGAAACTTCCGTGAAGATCTGTTCGACTCGGTGCGATAGTGTTTATGTTCTCGAAACAAATCTTGATTCCTGAATCACCGCGTTTGTAGGAAGGAAGAACAAGAAGAGAGAAGGGAGGGTGGTTAACCAGCACATGCCTGGTTTGCTACCCTACGCCGGGGGAATGGGGAGTATAAAGATGAGGGAGGGAAAGAAAAAAGAAAAAAAAGACAAGAAAAATTGTCAGTGCATGGGCTGAAGCGTATGGAGTGGTGGCAGTACACAAAGGTTAAAGGCGTTCACATTAGCCCGTAATCCTCAAAAAGCGCAAGAGGGTTTGTGTGATTCACAACTCCCAATTGGGTCCCACAGATATCCTATACGAAAGGAATTCATATACGCGGCAAGTGAGAACTTGATAGAAGAGGGATGAAATCACTCCTTCATATTTCTTCGTTCGTAGTGCGAATGTGTTCTTTTTCGGCGGGCACGTGCGTTTTACTTAAAGTCGCTTGAACTGAGTCTTTCATGATTAAATCATTCACCATAGCCTAGCAGGATATACAGTCGCAGAAAGATCACACAAGATTTTAATCCACTAGTTTTTTAGCCTCTGTATTAAAAGAGAGCACCCGAGAAACTGTCCACGTTGCACTCCCCTCGTAAACTCTACTCGCTGCTCACAAATGGAAGGTTTGACTAAGGTGTTAAAAGCAGCGTCTGCTTTCTGCGGGATGCATTTTCTCAAAGAGCCTTAGAGCGTAAGGGAGGGGTGTTCGTGACCCTTTAAAAGTATACTACAACATTCATTCTACTGCAACCAGGAAAGAAAAAAGATGAAGACAAGAACTACGATTGTAATTTTTATTTTGCCATTCTTTTTAAAGTTTCTATTTGTTTTGAAATCTTACAACTTTAAATTATTACCTGTAATACCTAATCAGACATTTCCTTCAGAAGTGAATTAGTTTAAAAAGCAAGGCATCGTCCGATTCGTGGCCTATCCCTCAGGGTGGGCTGCGCAAAGCTGTTGAGGAAAAAACCAACCAACAAACTTGACAGGGCGAGTTGCACCGGTTCCTGTTTATTCTTTCTGCGTCCCTGTCGTGTAAACTTAGCGCAGGTGAATATTACCTTGAAACACGAGTGGTTTCCGTAATAAGTAGAGCGTCTCTTGCCCGTTAATGGAAAACCCTGAAGGGCAGCTGCCGACCTCAGCTGTCTACCTGAAGAAGCGCTTACTTCATTTGCATGCTCATTACACCGAATACACGCTTGTGCCAAAACCAAGAAATGAACCCACGAAGCTTCCACCTAAGTCGTGAAACAAGGCTACGCCGAAGTTCTTACTGCCTCGCGCTGTCCGGGCGACCTCGTCAACCCCACAGGTAGGTTGTTCTGCGTTCGCGCTTCGCTGGAACTACTGCAGTCTGGGTTAACAAAATTGTCAGGCTTGCGAGTTTACAGGAACGCGCTAACGCAGACAAGGCGTAATTACTGCTTCCTCGTGAACTGCTGTTCGCAAGGCAGTGCACCATGCAGGTAATTACCTAAAAATGAGCTTCTTTTCTTGTAAACGAGAACACTTCAGGTGGTGATCTCACATAGACATTATTGTACTTTCGTGAGTGTGCGCATTCCCAAAAGTGAAAAAAATAGATGAAGTGTTTATGTTTCCCGGCCAGTATGGCAAAGCAGCTAGCCGCGTCGTCATAGCCTTAGCAAGCAGTCTTAACTAGCTGAGGCTATGCTTAAATGAAGTTCTGGTTTTGTACTGTTAACATGCAGAATATGCCTCTTACATTGCGTGCCAAAAAATAAAGCGTCTGTCATGTCGGTATGCAAGCTTTGAATTTCGTTTCACTTTTTCTAATATAAACATTCAACATAAGGTATATTGGATATGTTCATCGAATTCTTCAAAATACCTAATAGTTATCATTGAATGTTCGCATTGCAGATGTAGTGCTTTGAATGAGACAGCTTAGTACTCATGACAAAATAAAATAGAATTCATCGTACATATATGCTGCGCTTGCACAGCTGAAGACCAGTTGCGGGACAGGCACCCATGTAGCATAATGATGCGCTGATTGATGTTACTAAATGTAATAGCTGGTCTCATATACGGCAAGAGTTGATTTTAGCATTGTTGCAAATATCACAAGGCAGCTTACTTGCACGACATAGGTTCAAGTACAATCGCGGTTCCTCCCACCCTCGCCAGAATTGTTACGTGCAGTGCAGCGAGTACGGGAGGCACCGCCATTGTGGGTGAATGCAGGCGATGCGCCCCTGTAACTCAGCGATGGCGAAACACGGGAAGCACTAAGCTGCACCTAACAGCAGTCTTGGCAAAGGATGGGAGGCATCGTTATTATTCGTCCATTCTCGTCATGTAGGTAAGCTACCTTCCAGTATTTTGCAACTCATTTGTAGATTTATTAATTAATTGGACGTTTTTACGAATGCGAAAGTAGGCAACAATTAATGCGGTCTCTATCAAAACATCGCATGCGATATGATGAAGTCACACCTCGAGGCACTGCGTTTGCAACATTAACTGCTGAATTTCTGAAAATATTGCACTATAATTTCAATATCGACTTGAAACAGCTATAAACGGACCTAAGAATAACCTTGTATAAGAGACCTTGGAGGGTCCCTATGTACTTCAAATGAAGGACTCTGCTCGTTGTTTCTTCGAAATTTAGAGAAGGCAGTGCTGCAGAGATTGCGCAATAGCATTTCATTTGCATGCCATTTAGAAACCATTATTCAATTTCATTTACAAGCCATTAACAAACCATTATTTCAGCCTCATAGACGTGCTCAGCGATTGATTTTAGTGTCGTAACACGTCCGCTTCAAACTTGCCCAAGCAGAACACGCGTGTTTAAACAGAAGGTACTATCGTGCCAGCTCTCATCGCTTCAGAACTCCTTGATTAGCCACTGGATTCACACCGGCTGACTGAAGAATATCGAGCTAGATGGGATACCTGTCGCGTAATGAGACCGGAGCCTAAGACCAAGCACTCCATCTTTTCATTACACTGTTCGTGCTTAACTTTCACTTTCTTCTCTTCCGTGTCGTTCTTCTTCTTGCCTGCCGTTCACAATCATCAGTAACATATTGTCGAGGGGCCAAGACAGTTGGTTGTCACCCAATTTATTCGAGAATATACGCCATCTGAACGGGTCATTTGATTGCTTGTCGAAATACTTGTCGCAGAGTCAGATGTGCGCAATACTGTTTTTTCCCCCGGTGTATCGAAATACATTTGCCCAGCTAACACAGTATAGCGGACGTGTGTTGTTGTCATGCACAAGCATGACAACAACACACGTTTACGGAGCCGCGGTAGTTCACGAGCAGGCCTATCTCGCACGGCTTGACGTAATAGCAGGTACGATCACTTCTCTCGGACTCTTAGCTGCGCTGTGAGACCCTCATCGTAGCACGTGTGGCAGAGAAGGTTGTCTCTAGTGAACGCCTCGCAATCGAAAGAGGTTGTTCATTGCAGAAAGCATATCTTCCGAGCAAGAAGTGTGATCGTGTCACTGGTTGCGGATGCAGTTTTTCGGGGCTACTGTCAAGGTGCCCAAGAGATCCGCTGTTCACGACGGCTTCAACTTCGCAGCTTACAGGAGGGAGGCCCTGGGCGTTCGAACTGTTGCTCTCAAATACCTGTGTGCTGTGAATTACTTCCTGGGACTTCAAATGGCCGAACGTAACCATGCAAGGAAAGTTCTTCAATTCTGGTAACCGAGCATATAAGGTACTTTGAAAGATCTGTTCGAATAAATGTGCGCTCTCTGCCACTCTCAAGAAGAATGCGTATACGAGACGCCTTCGTGACCCGCACTCAAACCAAACTCGTTCTGTTTGCAGAGTGACTGCGTTGCCACCGCTCAGGGAACTTGAGGAAGATGCCACTGGAGACGTATTCCTTCCTCGTCCGATGAAACGCGGATTTTACTGATCACCTGTCGTCGCTGCTGGCCTGAACAATTCGCGGAAGATCGTCTGACGACGCCTGGGTTCTTGTGCAGCCGCTCGACTGATGCCATAGGAACTGCAAGTTTGGGAAGGGCGATGATCACGGGTTTTGGCACCTGAAAAAATTTCGTCTAATGTGGCCGGAGGCCTAGACAAATCACTTAATCTGATGATGACGGTGATGCTTGGACTTTTATTACACTCTTCGCTCCCAACTTCCTCTTTTTTATCTTTCAGGTCGTTTCCCTTGTTCTCACCCATCCGCATTTATCAGCAACAGTAGCAAAATCCAAGCTGGAAGTACTCAGATAAGAAAAGTGATCTTTTCGTTCACGCTGTTTTCTTGTAAGCGTTTCGCAAAATTTGCCTTTTTTATAATTCTAGGTGCGTTAATATATTTCTTTCCCTATAGTTGGTCGTCCAGCCAGCCACGAGACAATGAAACTTCAAAATCCCCTCTATTTCGAAGTTTGAAATGCGTGTTGACACTTTCACATATTGGACACGTTGTGATTTCGCAGTTATTGGAAATTTCAGCCGCGAACAGTGTCTAAAGAGTTTGCCAAAGTTAGGTGTGTTCGCTTTTTTTATAGTTTTGCTCAGAGAAACAGTGAATGAGTGCTTTCACAACTCATCATTCCTGAGCTAATCGAGTGCTCTACACGTCTGTCTATCGGCGCATTTCTCCACATGACAGATTTTAAAAAATTGATTATCGGCTTTCAACGGCTCCTATAGTCTTTGAAAATAAAAGGAAAGAGTGCGTTTATCTCTCCTGGCGTTTTCCGAAGTTGCGATATGATTTATGACGGCAGAAGTTTGTTCAAGTGACTTCAGGATGAAATGAGCTCTCGATTGGTCAATATACGAGAGATGTTTGTTGTGAATGGCCCCTACTCTGCTTTGGCATGCATTCGCATGCCCGTATGGCCTTATCTCACTTGACTATTGTGCGCGATTAACTGTTTTCACTTTCGTTTGCGCGTTATCGACTGCGGAAGCAGAAATAACAGCATGTAGCCGAAAACTGCAAAATCTTGACGGACTCTACAGTTAGTGTGGACATCGTCCACGTGGTTTACGAAGAAATAAAAAACTAGAAGGGAGATAGCACTTGTAGGTAAGGCAGAAGGAACGAGAAAGAATCCATTACCATTCTTTTGTCTTTGAACTTAGAGAAGTTTTGTGCCCACGTAAGTAGCGAAAAGTGTCGCAATAGGATGCCTAATTATATAAAACTTGGTACCACTTGCGTTCGACACAGCACTCATCACGGACGTCCATTACTAATGAAACAAGAGGCAACCTTTTAATAGAACCAACGGCACGTGCCGACATCTCGGATTGCAACACCGAGGTGCTTTGAGCCAAAGGGACAATCGCTATTTTACTTGATGGCATTGTGCTTAAAAAGTTATTGGAAATGGTGCGACTAACACACAATCACTCAACCGTAGTTCTACTTCCGCCCGTATGTCGCCAGGCTTTCGAACCAACACTCCGCAATACTACACCCCTACAGCATTCATTTATTAGTTTCGTTGCTTGACGCTATTGTTAAAGAATTCGCTCTACTCGTAATCTGAAGCCCACGTAAACATCTATGTTAATTATTCGGTTTAAAACACGTTGAACACGAACCAACATGGATAGAGGGGTTAGAGATTCGATGGATACGTGGAAAAAACTTTTTTAGGTTCTATGCAGTGTGTTGCCACCTGCCTGATTAATCCCACGTGGGGACCGGGAAATCAAGCGGGCTGAGAAAAAAGAATAGTATGACACAAAACATATGGATGCTATTTTCAAGGCATGCTAGAGAGAAATACACGCGCTTTATCTAGACATTATTTCTTTGAAACTAAATGGAATAAAAATGAGGTGAAGTTACAAACGGAATGAAGACTATAGACACGATTGCCTTTCGAATAATTTCTGAATAAGAAATGACGTTTCATGCTATCAGCGTATTAGCATTGTGCTATTCGCAGCTATTACGCCCTTACATTGCACGTTAAGATTCTTGGCTTAATAAAATGACCCCAATACGGAACGCTTGTTACTGTTTTGTCTTTTATTGCGATAATCACAGATCTGAAATATGCGCACGTGTTAGTGAAGGAAACAAATATTATGATACAGGAAAAGAATAACTTTTTCATACGGTGGGACCTATAGCCTTTATCAAATGGTAGAACAAGACCTGTAGCCAAGGAGGGTGCCCTAGACCCCTCCTCCCTCTCCAAAATAAGAAAGAAAACTTCTAGCTACAGATCTTGGAACGTCCACCTCCAATGCGAGAAGTGCTGGTTTAAATTTAAGGGGCTACTGCACGCTCACTCCTTGTGTTTAACGCGATAGAGTTAAGACACGCTTTTCACAGAAAATGTAGTGTTGGTTGTGAAAAAATAATTGGCGTTGTTCGTGAGCAGACTATTCCGACGGCTGCAAAAAATCAACACCGAGGTTCTAGCCACAACCTAACCCCGATAGTGTGCGTAGCCATCAAGTACTGTACCGCTGAGCTACGTCAACGATCAAATCAGCGTCAGAAAAAATGACACTATTCATCCGTCATGTAGAGCGAGAAGCCACGTTAACGTACCTAAAAGCTGCCAACCAATTGCAAAGGGATGAGTTATAATTTGCCATTATTATCATTAAACACTGCAGCGGCGTCATGACAATCATTATCATCATCATGACCATGAGCCTCAGTAATGTCTGCAGCTGCAGAGGGTCGCGCACTGCCTTACAAGCTCTGGTACTTCCAAGCTGTAATCGCAATAGGTTCCCTAGGACTCTGAAGCAAGGTTTGAGATTGGGCTACCAGAGCAGGGCGGTTAGTAGACAACGGGGACAAAGAAAAGCCCTGACTTTCATCTGGTGGTTTATTGACAATAGCACACGTACACATGTCCGCATCTTACATGAAGTGAACACACGCAAGAAGTCACGTGCAAGCACCAACAAGTCAAGCACAAAATGTGCCATGCATAAGTGTAAAGAAAAAAAAATGGAAAGAAAAACAAGTCAAGGGTGTGCACCACCGTTCATGCTGTCAAGATTTATTTATTTATTTATTTATTTCACAATACTGCAGGCCAGCATGACCCAGGCAGGAGTGGAATTACAGAAAGAAAAGAATACAGAAATCAGTGATAACAACACTGGCAGCGCAAGCAATATATCACAACACTCGTAGCATAACAGTTTAACAGTAATATGACAGCAATATAAAAGTTTATAACGCAGCATAACAGCAATATAACAGTTACAATGATTCAATGTTCAATACAACACAAATATTGCTCAAGGACTTCGTCAAAATCGTCTGCCTCGCAAACGAACTTAGGTAGACTGTTCCAATCCGAGACAGTGCGGGGGAAAAAACTCTGTTTGAATGCCTCTGTTTTGGCAAAAATGTGTTGTAGGGTGTGTTTGTGAGCGTTGCGCGTAGTTCTCGCTGTAGTGGTCTTTAAATATGAAGGTGCAGACATACCAAGTTTTCCGTTAAAAATATTGCGCAAGAATTTAAGTCGACTGATTTTTCTGCGGACAGCCAAGGTGGGGATGTTATTAGCATTCATGAGTTGAGTTGGTGAATCTAGTCTTTTGTACTTATTGAATATAAATCTGATGGCTTTCTTTTGTAGCGCTTCTAAGCTCTGTATGTCTTTTTTCGTGTACGGATCCCATACAACGGACGCATACTCCAATTTAGGTCTGATAATTGCATTATACGCTTGAAGTTTAACATTCACAGTTGCCTTTGCAAGCTTCCTTTTCAAAAAGCACAGCTTCCGAAAAGCTGAAGTGCATATTGACGAAATGTGTGCTCGCCACGTCATATCACTTGAAAGAGTGATCCCTAAATACTTATACTGCGTTACCGATTGAATGGGTGAGCCATGAATATTGTAGGTAAACACACTAGGATTTGTTTTTCGCGTTATATTTATGAGCACTGTTTTATCAACGTTTAATTCCATGTCCCATGCTGCGCACCAGCATTCAATGTTGCGAAGAGCTTGCTGTAATAGGTTATGGTCGTCAGAGCAGGTTATTTCTTTAAACACAACACAATCATCCGCGAAAAGCTTAATAGACACTGTGTCAGGGATTGCTTGCACTAAATCATTTACATATATAAGGAATAATAGTGGCCCCAACACACTTCCCTGTGGCACACCAGAAGTGACATTGAGCATCCCAGATACACTAGATTTAATTTCGACGAACTGTTTTCTATTAGTTAAATAAGATTCAACCCACTTAATAAGATAAAGCGGCAATCCTATGTTACGTAATTTCAGAAGTAATTTACTATGCGGAACCTTATCAAACGCTTTAGAAAAATCGAGTAGAAGTATATCAGTTTGCCCTGATCGATCTAAAACTGCCATAAAATCATGGATAGTTATAACCAATTGCGTTGTTGTGGACAATCCCTTCCGAAATCCATGTTGGCAAGGGGACAAGATGTTATTATCCGCTAAGAAGCACTGAATATTTTGAGCCACTATGTGTTCTAGTAACTTGCAACTTACTGAAGTTAAGGAAACCGGTCTGTAATTAGAAACAATTGATTTATCTCCCTTCTTATGGATGGGCACAACACGCGCAATCTTCCAGTCACCCGGAACTTCACCACTACGCAATGATTTATTAAATACCTCTGTCAAGAAATCAGTTATCTGTGTAGAATAGCGCTTTAAAAATGTATTTGGGATTTGGTCTGGTCCTATACTTTTTTTGGTGCTCAGTTTTCTTAGTAAAATCAAAACACCCTCCCTTGTGACAGTGGGAATGTTTACCTCGTTAACAATAGCTGGCAGAGGTACATAAGCATTGGAAAAAGTGAAGACGCTGTGAAAATATTCATTGAATGCCTGCGATATTAAGAAGCCGTCAGTTTCGTATTTGCCGTCCAGTTTAATTCTATTCACTGTTTCATTGGTTTGAGCCAGAAATCTCCAGAATTTAGCAGGATCTTCTTTAATGAATGAAGGGAGAGTGACTTGATAGTAATGTGTCCTAGCATCATTTACTTTGGTCGCCAAATTTCTTTTCAAAACCTCAAATTTTTCGGGTGCTACGTTTTTACGCTTTCTAAGTCGCTTGATTCTGCGTTTAATGTGGATAATCTCCCGAGATATCCATGGATGTTTACGATTCTGGCGTACCTTCCGGAAGGGGACAAACTGCTGAATGGAGAACCAGACCGCACTTTTAAATCGCATCCACAATGCATGGACATCATCGTGCGTGCTGTAGCTTAGTACACTGTCTAAGTAATCTGTGATTGCTGTATCATCAGCGCGATCAAAATCTTTGACATCCACTGAATGTGTACTCGAACGCACTACAGAGCATCGATAAGGCCAAGAGAAAAACAACAAACTGTGGTCTGACACTCCTTTTTCAACTGTGATAACACCATTTAAAAAGATATCGCTGACAAAGAATAAGTCCAAGACAGCACTGTTGCGCGTAGGCTCACAGACAATTTGGTCAAGGTTCAGAGCTAACATTGCGTCTAAAACAACATCACTCGATTTATATTGCCCGTAAGCTAAGTTCTTCCATTTGATAGCTGGAAGGTTGAAGTCACCTGTAATCATGATGTGACGTGTACGGTTTAAAAGGAGATGGTCGTAAAGCTGTTCGAGAAAAGAATCTGAGACTTCCGGGGCTTTATAAACAACACAAAGCATAAAGGTTAAACCATTTACAGTGACGTTGAGGAACAGGCTTTCGTGATCGGCAATCTGATTGATCAAACATACATCAATACCAAGTTTACAAATAACCGCAACTCCTCCGCCACGTGTGCCTCGATCACGCCTGTGCATCTGATAGCCGGGAGGAATAATTTCGTCATCTCGTACACCATCATGCAACCAAGTCTCAGTGATAACAACCACATGAGGGTCGTACGTCAAAAGCAATAGTTCTAATTTATCCGCTTTGTTCACAATGCTTCTTGCGTTGAAAGAGAGCATACGAAGGTTCTTAAATGCAGACGGTGAAAGCTACGCTGTTTGCGTAGGATCTTTGCCAGATCGAACAATGACACGCGTGTTCGAAACATCATCCCATGCGTAGAACTGTGAATCAACACGCAATTTATCCTTTACCAGCGCAATCCTCTTGCCTTGCTCTTTCTCGACTTTGGCGCTTTGCCATAGCAGTTTTCGTTTTCTTAGCGTGTCAGCAGAAAAGTCATTTTGCACGGAAATTTGTGTTCCCTTCAGCTTTTTGCAGTTCCGCAGCACTTCCTGTTTTTCCGTATAATTTTGAAAAAACAGAATTACAGGTCGCTTTCCAGCACGTTTTCCCAAACGGTGTATTCTAGCAACAGACAAGCACTTTACGCCGAGCCTATCCTCGAACACCTCTTTTATTACTTTCTGCCGTAGAACATCCTCCGTTTCATTCGCTCGCTCCTCTATGCCAAACACAACAAGGTTCGACATCCGACTCCGGTCTTCCAGATCTGTAAGCTTTTCCTGCTGCAGCATGAGTGTTTGCTGAATTTTTTCAACCGAATTGTTGAGAGTTTCAAAACTGTCCACTTTCCGGGCTATTTCTCTTACATTTGTTTCTAATTTGGTCATTCGGGTCGAGAAAGAGCTAACACTTTTCTCGGCAACTTCCAACCGCTGTTTAAGCTCTGCTAAATCTTCCCTAATAGCCTGCTGGCCCTGTATCAGTGTCTGGAGCATTTCAGTATTGGTAGGACCTGGATTCAATTCCACATCACCACAGAGTAGCAGTTTGCACACATGGTAGCACTCGTACGCCAAAGCAATCAAAGTCCGTGGGCACGGCACGACAACAACACCTCTTTCATCACTACAGTATGAACCAACACAACTAACCTGGAACAAGAATGCGGGACGCATGGTTAATGGTCCGCTTCTCGAGTTTTCGCCGTGCCCACTGAAGAATCCGATTTGAAGCTGTTCTTTTATATGCGTTGAACTGGCCGATGTCACGCATGCGCTGCCGATATCCTGTCCAAGATACGAGGTCCAGTTGATGGCAAATTCCGTGAAGTTGTCGCCTGTTCCATAAGCATGCGAAGCGCAGGTGCGATTCGGCGGTGTCCAAGAAGCAGCGACAATTGGCAGCAAAGCCATCTGGAACAAGAATGCGGGACGCATGGTTAATGGTCCGCTTCTCGAGTTTTCGCCGTGCCCACTGAAGAATCCGATTTGAAGCTGTTCTTTTATATGCGTTGAACTGGCCGATGTCACGCATGCGCTGCCGATATCCTGTCCAAGATACGAGGTCCAGTTGATGGCAAATTCCGTGAAGTTGTCGCCTGTTCCATAAGCATGCGAAGCGCAGGTGCGATTCGGCGGTGTCCAAGAAGCAGCGACAATTGGCAGCAAAGCCATCTGGAACAAGAATGCGGGACGCATGGTTAATGGTCCGCTTCTCGAGTTTTCGCCGTGCCCACAGCCGGTTCTTTCGGAGTCGAGGTAACAGAGGGCCTGTTGACACGGTTACCCTTGCCGGTAAGTGATACGCCAATGATAAGTATTGTTTAATAAAATTTTCAAGAATCCTCATTGAAAGTTATACGTGTCTTCATTCTCTTTCTTGTCCTTTCTACGCTCTGCAGTGCTTGTTGAAGCCCTAGGGGAGCTTAAAGAGTCCAGTGACACGAGCACAGACGTTGCTTCTCGCACAAATTGTTGAAGTGTCGACCGAGGAGCGAAGCGTGTCGAATTATTTAGGAAGTGACGCAAACGGGGCCCTTTGCATGCAAAGCTCAGCTTCTTGAAGACAGCGTACTTGTACCGGTGGTTATCGACTAATGGCGTTATCCTGACTGGAAAGTTTGACTTTGAGTGTCTGTGTGCGCCCTCTTCTCTCTCTTTCTTTTTCTCCATCTTGAAAACTCTCCCACCCTATTTCTCTGTGCAGGGTATCGTACCGGTCCTTCTACACTGGCTAAAATCCCCACTTTTCTTTTTTCCCCTGTTCCTTGCTTCCTTCAACCACCACCATTCTTTTTTATAATCGGATAAAAGTAGCTTGAACTTGCGCTTAGGGGTGTAACTATACCCATCTCGAGAATGTACCCTCTTCTTGCCGTTGCATTTTTTACTTCCCTCTTAACACCACGTTTGGGCGCACACTTGTTTACCCCTCGCGGGCTTGTTCAGTTCTCACTATGTGCTTTTACAGATAACAAAAAAGTATTTTTGTCTTGTTTCATCTTCCGACAGAAGATTGCGGAAAATCGATGCCGTATAGGTCGTTACTCCTGCACGACTTCTACTGAATCGCCATCGTAATCTTGCCTCCATGATGCAATACGTGCGTTCTGTTATAGCGTTATTTGGGGATTTTCCTTAACGGAGCAATCACGGGAAGTCGTTGCAAAAGCAAGCGGGCCGTATACACTCAAACTCACGTCGCTCTAGGAAACTGTTCTAAGCGCTCCTCTGATAGCACACGCATGAGTGGGTTGCTAAGGGCAGCTCGTTCAGCTATAAAGTTACATAGTTCGTTCAGCAATCTAGCGGCTATAAAGCAGAGCTCTTCCCTGGTTACGTGCTAATTTATCTTTAGTCATTACATGTACGTTTCACGAGCAAGGGATACGTTAATGTTAAAGCAAAGGACGCCCAAAGAGCTAAAACAATATTCCTGGAACGTGCTGTGAGCGTTCACTATGAACGAAACTAATTAGGTTTGCGCTGCAAAGTTTCGGGTGAACTGTTGAAGTTAACGCTTGAAAATATACGCATGCATGTGCAGCACGAAAGTAGCAGTTTTTGTTTAACTCTAATAGCTGGCGACATGTAAATGGCACACGCATTTTCAGAAATGAATGCTTCGCTGAACGAGCATACAACCGAAATTCTCATACGCGCTTTGCGTATTTATGCAGTAGCTCGCACGTGACGCAAAACTAATTTACGTGTAAATACGGGGTGAGCTGTACTGTTTGGCCTCAAAATATACATATCAAGGACATATCGTGGACAATAGAGCAGAAACCATGCATGGCTTCTCTCGTATATATGACGCTCAGCGTAGTTCGGTGTGTAGTTTGCTTTGGGCTGCGTCCTTCTCAATTCACCGTGAATGCGTGGCTCAGAGAACACCAATTTGAGGGCGGTCAAATTCCATGGAGCTTTGGGCAGATTTTGGATATGCCCATCACCACCTCTCAGCCGCCGCTTCTTCGGCCAAGCACGCTGGATCCAATCGCAACCGGCGTTGATTCCCATGCTCATGCTAAGGATTAAACAGCTTCACGGCACCGAGCTTTGCACAACCTAAAGCAAACTTTCCGCATTTTTTTCCACCGAAACGAGCAGCAAGTGACACTAATGGTTCGTTTCCTAGCATTACCGGTTTTCGGAACTTTGGGAAAAATTTCCGAATGGTAAAGCTTGTGCGTAATTGATGATGGTTGCGACGTATACATATAATATCAGAGCATATGTTTACTTTTAATAACAGTCAATGAAATGTCGGGAAAATGAATAAATATAATTGTTTTCTTATTTTTTATTCAAGTATTACATCGGGCATTGCAGCAATGGAGGGGAGAGGGTTGCAACAGAGAAACAAATGTCTTCATTTGGCCAAAATACTTGTTGTTCAAAAAGTTAAATCCATTCTTCTATGGGCACATTTCGAAAAAGAAAAAAAAATTACTGAACATGCACGTCCTGGGCATGCTTGAGTTTGTGATCGTTGCGTTTAGAAAGATGGAAAAGTGTCTATGTAGATATGCTTGTTTATGCCTACCTTGTTTTGTGTTGAAAAAAAAAAGTTTCAGCTTTAACTTGCGTTGGCGCCGGCGAAGACAACTCCCAATTCAAATCTTGTTTCATCATTGTGACACTGTCTGTTAACGGTACCTGCCCGGAACGTAGCTGGCAGCTCTGTTTTGAATACTTTCTCTCTGAGAAGTGAGGATGGCTTCCGATGGATGCTATAGTTGACATGCATACTTTAACTTACACGTGTATTAAACGCATTCCGTTTTAGTTCTATCTCGCGACATCGTAGGTTTTGCTCAATGTAGTTGAGCGCCCATCCAGCCATACCAACTATCTCACGGATATACGCATTCCCTCTACAACCAAAATAAAACACCCCGCGTGAGTATTTAGAACCATCAATAGTGGTAATTAACTCCTTATTTATACAGTAGTTATTTATCAGCCGTTTTTTGCTTTTTAGTGAAATACATATGAATGCGTTATTATGATGAAGAAGACAGGAAGTTAGGTAGGCTGATGAGATTAAAAAGTTCACAGGTATAACGTGGCAGCAAAGAGCACAAGACCGAGTTGATTGGCAGATTATGGAAGAGGCCTTTGCCCTGCAGTAGGCGTAGTTAAGCTGATGATGATGATGATGGTGATGATGATGGTGGTGATGATGATGATGATATGGATGCATTTTTTACATTTAAATGGATGTTCGGCAGTTCACACCAGGAGTGGATTCTACTTAAGTCTCCTGCAAGTTTCGTCGCGTATTCATCACAAGATATATTTCGGTACAGCACGCAATCATCTGCAAAGATGGACGTAATATTCAAACTTATGTCGTTAATACATATAAAAACAATATAGGTTTCTATACAGGGTCTTCTGGGACTCCTTAGGTTGCGTTGCATAAGTTTATTGACAGAGCAAACTCTTTTCTTGTCCGCAGCTTGGATCATTGTGCCACTTGGCGGAGAAGATCCCAACCACGCACTGCTTTCAATGTAGCCTCTGAGATCCACGTTGGCTGTGGTACGAAATGCAAAGATAACGAAAGTACTCACAACAGGGCACGCGAATGCGGATGCGTGGGTACCACAACGTATAGGTTGCCAAACTTACCCACGAGTCAACTTAGTCAGACTCATATCGAGCCGTAATACCGACCCCCAAACGCTCCTCGACTGGAATTTCCTCCTTCACTTAGCAGATTGAGCACTGCGCCGCTGCTCGACTGAAAATAACTCTGCGCTTCTCAAGAATCACTGCCAGATTATCGTTGATATGCAGTAACGTGCTCCACCTAGACACGGCGCCCATCGGCTTTTTTCAAATCAAGGGAAGGGACTTTCTAGAATTCAGAGATGTTTGGAGGAGCCCTGGTGAGCATAATAGTATGATGAATTAGAATCCCACTGAGACTGCTTGAAAAACATCAAATTGAATTTGATTCCGATTGAATACGGTTGAGACGTCCCCCGCTATGCCACCGATTGCCAAAGAGAGGGAAGACCACTCAACCCCTTTTTATCCGGTTCCCTCTTGGCTACGTGTCTCAATTACTTTCCACATACAGGGATTCGTGCTGGGGCCGGGAAATAAGAGACTTCACGATCTTTTCTTAATCATGGACGCATTTAATTCAATAGCAAGTGCGAATGGCGTACACACATACTGTCCGTGAACGATATCTCTGTTACACGAAATTGTAACACATCAGGAAATACTCGCGGCACGCGAAACAGGATACATAAGCGAAGTAACGGTGACAATACAAAGGTGCCTCAATACAGAGTAAACACAGGACGACTCAAATGATAAAGTCGTTAATTAATAAAACCGCGCAATGTCTCAACACGCCACCTCCCTTCCCGCAAAGCTAATCTAAATAGGGTGCGTAAAGTTCGTCTCACGAGTGGTCGGTGTTGTCAGTCTTCATCTTCTTCGTCGTCTTCGTTGTCTCTCTCAGCGATTTCCATCTTAGTCTTCTTTCATAACGTCCCGCAATCACTCATTTCCTCGTTTCCTATCTCTAACTTTCATTCCTCGTCATATCATCTCTGCCTCAGTCATCATCTCATCGACTCTCATTGCTATCTCTTCGCACTGTTATCTTCCTTTTCCGTTCCGTTTTCTACCATCTCAATCTCAACGCTCCGTCTCTCTCTGACCCTCTTCGTATCGTCTCGTAGTCCCTTTTTGTAGGACCCGACTCCGCCCCTCCGTGGCACCTGACCAATTGCCACTGTTGACACGACACATTTCTCTGTCAGTCAGTGTGTGTCATCTTCGACGGCCGTTCCCGCGGCCCACACCAGTAGAAAAACCTCTCCCAAACAAAGCCGAGCAAGTAACAATGTACAAACTCAAGCCTCAGGGAGAGAGATGGGCGAGCCGTCCAAAGACACTTTAATTACGGGCGAACAATGGTCCCGATGCTTCCGACAAAGTGCGTCGTCTGTAGTGGCCAACGTCCGGAGTTTGCAGTGTTGTGCCAAAATGTTTTCGGCCGAACCAATTTCCCCAGTTTCTGGTACTTGATGAGCCGATGTCCAGAACGAGTCTCGGCGTCTCCACGCAGCTCGGTGTCTCCCGCGAAATTCTCCGTAGCCGCCGCTTCTTCGTCATTCAATGCCGCGGGTGGCCATCCGCGCAGAACGCAGTAATGAGCCCTGGAGCCACGGAGGCTGACGGAAAGTCAGACCGGACCCGGCACAGGCGCTGCGGCAGAGTCGCATTCCCCGAACCAACAAAAGGTGCTCTGCTGCTGCTCCATGCCACAAATCTGAAGAGTGCGCGCGGATTATTGCCACCGTACACTGTCTGTAGACAACAAGGCGCCGCCCGGTCCTCGTGTCTGCGCGGGGGGTGGGGGTGGGGGCGAGAACAGTAGAAATAATCCTTCCAGGTACTCCACTCCGGAATTCCCATTCGTAACACCGAAGGTTTTCTTTTCCTTTTTTTTACGCGTGGGTTTAAGAAACGAGCGTAAACATCTTGAAAGGACCGGGGTTCAGTCCGTGTTTGCGGGGACGTCACACGGTTGAGAAAATTTTCCTTGAGTTCGAGTGAGCCCTGACGATGACAACAACAACAACAACAAGTTTCATGAGTGAATCTGAGGGAGCTTCACAGTTTAAAACACCTACGTTTCAACTTGCAAACTTCACAGTTTCAACTTCACAGTTACAACTTCCAAACACCTACGTCCAAGATTGCCGTCGCTTTCAATTTTGTCTCCTTCTAGAATGCCCTGTGGCTTATTTGTTGATTTGAACAGTAGGCCGGAGGCTTTCGCGATGCAGAAAGTGAAGAAGTGTCATGGCGGATCGGCAGTCTAAGGGCTAAAATCAGTACCTGCTGGCAGGGTCCATTAATAGCGCGGCTACTTTTAGTACCGTCTTTTGAGTAAAGAACGCTCGCTTCTGAGCAGAGATGGCCAATAGGTGATTGAAGGGCGCAGAGCAGGAGCCTAGCAATGGAGGTGACACACCGGGCATGTGCCCCCCCCCCCCCCCTACCTGAAATTTTGCTTTGTTATGGCATAGAAAGCAATAAATGACTATTCCTCCCCGAAACCAAAAGGTGCCCCACCACGAAAAAAAAGTGTTGCTACGCACCTGCTGCAGAGTGGCACTCGTCTAAATATTTTTACGGGAACAGGTTGTCGCAATCGCAGCTATGTGAAACAGAAACTGGACGAGCTCCACTAAGCACTAAAAAAAATGTGGAAGTGCCCGCGGGTAAAAGCGTACGTGCCATTGGACCAACTGATCTACTAATGACTGGCCCACCGAAGTTTCTCAACAAGGAGGGTGCGGCGAAAACAAGCACTGTGCTCAAATGGCTCCACGCTCACGAAACGCCAAGAGCATGCGGTGAGTAAGACACGACAAGACATGTCGTTGAAAAATGGCGTAAATCGCTCGAACAGAAAGCGTTAAAGAAGCATACGCTACGATAAAAAGACATTCGTTCCTTTTAACTTTCCGAACTTTTTATGAAAGTTACGCGTGCGCGTCCTCTTCCTCTGATTAAAACTCATTCACCTCTTCGCTATACGCGCTCAAGTTTCCTGGTCGTCCACCATTGATGGAGTGAAATCTTTCTACGATAAACTTAGTAATAAATACCGGAGCCACCCGTTCGAGCTTCGCTGATCACCCATCTGCACATGTCGCAAGGGCTTCTGTTCTTTTTTTTTTTCCTTTTCCTTTAACTCCATCTGGTATGTTACGTTTCCTTATCGGCTGTTCAGTGATTGGATGTGCTACGTGGACTCCGGTAATGTCACACAAGACACATTTCTTAATTTTTTATAGTTCCTTTTGTGAAACGTTTTTGGTATGTGTCTAACCTCCATATTTAAGAACGTCCCTTCACTCAATGCTTCATCTCGACTTGAAAAAAGTAGATGGGAGCGCCGTCTCTGGGCAGAGCAAAGCACTGCATATCATCGATAATCTGCAGCAATTCTCGAGAAGCATAGCGTCATTTTCAGTCGAGCAGCGGCGCAGTGCTCGACGCTGTCAAGTGAAGAACGAAATTCGAGTCGAGGAGCGTTTGTGATTACGGGGGTGAACCAATCTCAAACGATAGGATGTCTGAGATTGGGAACGTTTCTGATGGCCGCATGTCTTTCTGCTAAAACCGCTCGTTCCTAAACCATTTCGGCTCGCACTTTCGACTGCGTGCAAACGTTGGCGTTTGTTTTCAAAGATAAACATTGCTCAACACCACAAAATGAATTTACAAGCTGTTTTCACAGTTAGAGGTTTTTCCGGGCTAAAGCGCCAAACCTTATTTTGTTTCACAACCTTTGCGAGATTGTGACAGGGATGCGATCATTCTTGCTTTTTTGTTTTTTTCTTCAGCTGCCTGGAGGGCCCAGTCATTCGAACACTGTCCTTGTCGAAGACGTTGCTAAAGTGTTTGCGAGTTACGATTTTGTTTGCTTGGTGTAAACACAGCTGCATCATGTGTTGTGCCTCTCTGCGATGCTTCTTATTGGCTTCCAGCCCATCCTGTAAGATGGATGAGGTCCACTACGAACTACGACACAGTGTAAGATGGGTATCTTATACCGTGTTTACCCACTGGCGCTACAACTTGAGTGTTTGATGACCAGGATTTGTGTACGACACGGAGAATCATGCCGGGGATGTTCGGAAAGGACAGGAGAGTGAAATATATAGGTAAGCATAAAGAACTGGTTGCCATCTCGAGATGCGACTACTTACACCGCCGACGTCAAGTCGGGTCACTTCTCCCCATCTTAAAAGTCCGTGGGTGACCGGTGTTATTGGGAAACGAGCTTAATGGTACTGGAGGACGTTGTTTGGATAGTTGGCGTCTACCCAATGTCATAATGTAGTTGTTGCATTTAGTGGCTGAGCACAGAATAGGACACAAACCAACAGCTGTAACTCCCACACACACTGGCTTCATTAACAATACGTTTACTTTTATTTCTTTTGCCTTGTTAGCGTTTTTCGTTTCGTTGAATAATCTTAAGTGTTCGCGTGGCCATCTTGCGCTGAGGTTTATTGATGGGCTTGGTAAAGCAAATAAATGTGTTGCTGTCGGAGCTGCTAGAGTGTGTGTACATTCCTTCATCTGGTACCTAGCGGGTGTCCCTATTCGCGTTCAACGCTTGAAAATTTAACAAAAGAAAAAGCCAATATTGTGACGCTCGTGTTAATGTAGCACGAAGGTACACATGCAGTTACATCGAGGTCTTTATGGCACCTTTTTTTTCCTGCCCTGGTCTCCCAAGTTTTCTTCTTTGAGCGCAGTCAGCGACTTCCACACGCCAGCCAAATTATCTTCGTTTCGATAAAATGTCCCCTCTCTCTTTCTCGGAACACAGATGCACAATTGAGAAAACCATACCTGTTTTGTCTGTGCGTCCTAAAATCTGTTTTGTTTGTGCGTCTAGGGGTATTCGTGCTACGTCGCAACGTTGAGCCCCAGTACGCACCGCGTCGCAAGTGGCCGCTCCTCCACGTGACCACTGCTACAGTTATCGGCGGGCCATCCTGATTCTTTCCTTTCGCCTCTCCGTTTCCACAACGGGTCGACGATAGTATGTGTCTCTTTTGCCCTTAATTCCGGGATGCTAGCAGACTAGCACTAATTCAAGCCACCACGTGCAGAACAAGTTAAAGAAATGCTTCAAGACAGCTAAGTGTTTTAGTATAGTGTCTGAAAAGCATGAAGCCATAACACTTTGAACGCTTTGTCAAGTTTAGATTCACTTAGGAAGACTTTAGCTTAATTTCGCGTTGTCGCTTTCCGTATGTTTATTGTACAGAAGCAATGAACGAGGACTTGCTGGTGCGAATTTACTTTAGTGACTGAACCGATGATATCAAAAAGGGTGTCTGAAAGTGGGTATGTGCCACCTTAGTGACACAAACCCACGAGAAAGCATTCAAATAATTGATCCCGGCAGTAAATCGGCCTTTATATTTAAGTAGGTTGTACTCGTATATTGTGCCAAACATACACAACTCTTAAAACTTAACCATCGCAACCTTTTTATGTGACTGTTTATATATATTCATATTTTATAGCTTTCGAGCCAGCGCTCAGCGTTGGGTCAAGTAATAGTGAATTGAGTAGGGTTATTCATGAGCAGACTGTGCTAGCGCCGCACCATTTCTACAAACGGTTTTAGATGCGGAGCATCTTATACTCGCGCCTTGTAGTGCGCCGTCCGCACCGCTTCTCGAACATTCGACAGCTGACGCGCGCGCATGCGCCGTCGCGCCGTCGCCCACTCTTCCACCATCTGTGCATCCCTTCCTCCTCTACACACCGCGCGCGCTTCACTCCTCCACCATCTGTGCACCCTTCCTCCTCTACACACCGCGTTCGACATCTACAATTCTCCTGATTCTCCAGTGGACGCGCATGTGGCGTCGCGCTTCGAGAACATTCAACAGCTGACAGTGCATGCGCCGTCGTGCTGTATATATACTCAAGGTCGGCGCTCGCTCGCTCAGTTGCCGCTCGTCGGTTGGTTTGTACGGCGCGTCGACGTCCAAGGTCGCGGTGAAATGAATTCCAACGAATCCACAAACACAATGATCGACGTCCCTTCGACCAGCGCCGCCCTTTCGCATACGTGTGTACGTGTTCACTCATTTAACACCCCCTCCTACAACCACGTTAACCAATTTAGCCATCGACCCAAGTAAGTCGCAATTTAACACCCCATTTCACAACCACGTTAACCAATTTAGCCATCGACCCAAGTAAGTCGCACTTTAACACCCCGTTAACCAATTATATGGTCCGCATCCTCCTCAGTGTTCCCCCGAGGGAAGCTGCGGGCAATTTTTTTCAACTAGTCGTCGGTAGTGGGAGGACGAACAGGTAACAATGTATGACGTTTCGTGTATTGATTAAAATAAACACAAACAAAAAAGAAATCAACAATGTTCGTTGCTGGAATGTTTGTTTGAGAGTTGCAAACTTAAGCGCCTTTTTTTTTTTCGCCCGATATTAACGTGCACGCATCCACCGGCTGCCTTGATTGGTAATTGTCGAGATACTACAGTGTCGCAAGTCTGCGTCACTTTGTCCAGTGTGTTACAGCTTGTCTCTTTGAACTTGTCTCTTTTTACTTGGCGGGCATTGTTTTTTTCTTCTTAAATGTCATTAAGCCCATTTGATAGCGCCGTAGCGAAGTTATTAACTGTCTTGTTGTTGGATGGCAGCATGTTTGTGAAAAAAAAAGAATGGGCCAAGAGCTGAACTTACGGACATGACTGACGCGGGGAGTGAGCAGCAACAAAAACAGTTAAAACAATTGCTGTCATGGTGTCAGCTGCAGCGCATAGCCAGCTGTACTAGCGCCCACCCCATTTATAATCTTACCACCAAGGAAACGCTGTCATCATGACAGTCAACTCTTCTGTATGCCCCACATGGTTATCGGTCAAAATTATGATTTGGGGACCTTCAGCTTTGACCAATACTAAGGTGGACGTGAGACATAACGATGACTCAATATTTCGCTGCAAGCAGCTTTGATCCTTTGTATATGGTGCTTAAAGCCTCAAAGCGACTCCGATGGGAATGTAAGCCTGAGTGAAGGACTCCTGGAGATTTCGAACACGTGCGGTTCATTAACGCGCAGTCACATAGCACCGTATACGGGCCTATAGAATTTCACCTCTGTGGAAATGCGGCTGGAGAAGCTGGGATTGGTACCGGGTGTTCTGGGGCAGAAGTCGAGCGCCGCAACCACAAAGTTCCCGCGATGGCAATCAGGCAAAAGTATAGGATGTCTCCCCTCCTGAGGGACGTTCTAGGGTGACACATAATATGAGCTTCAGAATAGCTCCCGTGGTCTAATAGGTCCCAGTCTTTCACTGCGATAGCAGCGAACACCAAATACATTCACGAAGTTCCGGTGATTAAAACGGCGTCTTTTTCATTGATTTCCTTCTGTCTACGCTGCCATGCACGTCGGTGCACCTCCGGTGTCTAACGTGTGGCAGCTGATGCTGAACGTAACTGCACAGTGGTCAGCAAGCCTAACTCGAACATTGCACAGCGTGTCCTGAAACGCTTTGATGGATGCTAGTGTCACGTAGCTTTGAATTGTTTTGCCAGACTGTTGTTCGTGTATGCCGACATGCTATCCGAGCACACCAAGGTATTGCCTCAGCAAAAACGCCTCCCGGCTGGCAAAACCAGTCTAAACCAGTTGCGAAGAATTGGGCTTCGTGACGACTGTACTTTAATTAACGTTCACGCGTCAGTCATCGATATAACGAAGCTACAAAAAGAAAATCGTGTCTGGCAGTGGTCTTTTTTTCTTCGAAACAATTCTAGTTCCCATAACTACGCCGGGGAGGAGACACCGACCCGGAAGACGAGACCAACGCAGACTAACAACTAATCGTGCTGTCTACTCCGGTGTCTCGTCCCCAGGGCAACTGAAGCTATCAAAGCGGATTACCAGCAGCACCCCCCCCCCCCCCTACCCCCTACCGAACACTTCTGGGCTATACTATGAAGAGCTCTAATCAAACTGTCAAAGGCTCCAGCACTCGTTTATTCTCTCGCGAGCACCCACGCCTGCCAGGTTAGTTCGGCTTCGTTCGAATGCAGCTCACTCCAATAACGTAGCCAGATTACGTTACGGCACTGCAGTGCGCAAGTTTGAGGCACCTACTTCGTCTATGCACTTGTATTACCAATTACAATGGTAATAACGTCTCCAGACAGCTCGGATACTTTCACGACAAGACGTAAATGGAGGACGTAATTAGTCAATCATGCCCGAAGCTTGCATGGAGCCTGCACTAGCTGCTGTAATTTCGTAATAAGCCCTGATGAAGTGTTCGTCAGAGAAGTATATTGGTCATGGTACTCGGCTGCTAAGTCGAAAGACGTGGTTTCGAACCCAGGTGCAGAGGTCGTATTTCGGTGGATTTAAAATGCTAGAAGTCCGAGTACTTTTCGATGTCGGCACACGTTACATAATGAGATGGTTGAAATAATAGGAACTTCCAATTAACATGTGTCTTATAGCAAAGAAAATATTGTGGTGTTATAGTGTTAAATCCCTGAAGTGATTATTGCCGAACACAGCTCCAGAGACAGAAATACAGGCTGATTTTACGAGCCCATATCAGCGCGAACAACGAGAGGCTTCGTGATGTGTGCCTTTGAAATGTGAAATGTTAGCACGATGGTCTCTACTCACCATTTACGATGCACCGTCGTCGGTAGCGAAGAGACAGAGACTCTTGCAATTCTGGTACAAAGCCACATGCCCTCCCCGGCTATCCACACCAGAAAGCCACCGAGTATTCTCCACAAGGGGTTGCACATCACGTGACGCAACTAGCGTGGCGCACACGGCGATAAACAGATCGAATGAGGAGGCCACGCTTGGGGCAGATACATTCGAGTGGAGTGGCGCGTGAGTGATAGCGTTTCGTTTGAAGCACCACATGTGCAGCACATGACGCTTAAGAATCGCTGGAAACCATATAGGCTCAGTTAACGCTTGAAGCCAGCGATAAATTGGAATTCAGAGTCGCTGAGGTGACAGCAGCGAATGAATTGCCACCGGCTTCGTGAAGTGCGTTGCCGAGCAGGCAGCACGGTGGTTTACAGTTCGCGCGTGCAGAGATTGCGCCATCGCCCAAAATTAAAGAAAAAAACACTTGGTCGCCACGAGGGCCTGCACATATCGCCACGAAAAGAGCGGTGCACCAAAAATTATGTCGCTCTTACAGTTAGCAATTTGCGATGCACCCGGCGTGAAATTCTTCAAGTTTCGCAATGGGCGAAGTATCGCCAGATCTGGTCACTTGCTAAGACCACCTTTTTTCTGATAAGCTGTCTTATCACGGTTAGCACCGCGCCAGATTACCGTCGCAGTAAAAGGCCGAACGTGATCTGCGTTTTGTCTACCGAAACCTAGCGATAAAAAGAAAGTAACTGGCAATGTGATCGTCTGACGATACGGCACTAACATCTCTCCTGCGGGGCTTCGTTGATTGCAGCATCATCGGTCGCATAACCACGCTGTGAGGGTCATGTTCTCACCTTCGTAAATCAGTAGTCACGAGTGCATGGCAACGCTTCCCGCAGCACTTTCAACCAGTGCTCCTGCTCAAGTCCACAAGTGAAACTGCAATGCGTTTTCCAGGCATCTAAAGGTAAGTAAATGCCTCTCAATTCTCGTTGATTAGCTTCGTGGGTTCCAGGAAGCATTTCGTAGCTGTTAGGAATGCTGGACTGCCAGCCGCGGCAAGTTAGCTCTTGTGACCTAGGCACGAGTGCGTGGGTGGTACTTCGGGTCATGGCGGTCCTATTTAAAAGGTAGTAAAATGAAAGGGAGTCCTGGCACTTTGATTTAGAAGCACAGTACAGAAAGGTCAAGTGGCACAATTCAATCTGCAGCTCACTTCACTTCGCCGCACCCCTTAATTATTACTACAGTTTCCGCGCCTAAAACGACATATAGGGAGATAGATACAAGAAGGAGAGGCGAAAGGTTACCCGAAAGAGAAGCTCCTGATTTGCTACCCTACACTTGGAGTAAGGTGAACGAAAGATCGCAGCTCTTGGCGCTGCAGTTTGTGTGTATATAGCAAACACCTTCTAGAACGATGACCTTGTACTTCATAAACCATGGTAATTTGGGGGTTTAACTTCCTAAAACCACCATATGGTTATGAGAGATGCCGTAGTGGAGGTCTGTTTTGAGGGATACTTTAACGGGCACCTTATTTAAGCACACGGGCCTCAAGTATTTTCACCTTCATCAAAAATATGGCCACGGCAGCCTTACTTTCTACTTTTAACCATATCTCGGGCAACACCACGCTAGTTCACGGAACCGACTTCACGGCCACATTTCTATGAACGAATCTGCTAGAAGCTCGCGCGCTCAGATTCAGTTGCACGTAAATTCCACGTCGTCGTCGTTAACCCCACGCAAAACCACCTATAAATATAAGAAGCATAACCGCTTTCTGTGCACCCAGAGAAGGCTAAGTGGTAGGAAAAAGCTCGAAAAACACAGGGACGGCAAGTTAACTTACGCTACAAGTTAAGTAACCTAGAACTCAATGCTGACAAATGCTACCGTTCGGCTTTAAAGTGATTAAATGTATGCCAACCACTTCAAGATCTGCCATCGGTGGATCCTTTCGACATGGTAAAAAATTTGCTCAGCTTTCGCCGAGTCGTGCAAAGCTGAAGCAAAGAAAAGATAGTTCTCACTGGCTTGTCCAGGTTTGACTAGGCACATGTCTCTCACACGCCCATGCACAAAATGTTAACGCGATCACATTGCAATTAATGAGTATTGGCTAGGTATAGATCGGATTTCATCGAAAATCACTTCGCAATTGCAACACCAAGTACCCTATTTCTCTGAATAAGTAATTAGACTGATTTGAATATTCGAGGCCTGATCTCGATTAGGTTGAATTATCTGTTAACCTAAGCTTGAATAGCTAATTAACCAAATCAGCACTATAGTTAGGCTCAGTCTTAACTGGTATGAGATAAGCTTCGCAAACCTTACCTTGCGCGGCATCACTAGGCATACAAGAATCTCAGCTCGGACTAAATAGGATTTATTACTGTGTTATTTCATTAACTTAGTTACGCGTAGCTAATTAGGTTTTACGATGCTGAAAATGGCATCATAAGATTTGCCTATGGTTTCATTGGTTTGGCTAGCCACGCTTAAATTTGCTTGATGCCGCTGCCGTGCCAGCATGCTCTGTTCTCTGCTTCACGAACCGGACTTACCGTGGGCATTTCTCTGATCCTGTAAAGAATAAAAAAGAAAGGAAACATTACGTTTGGCTGCTTTTTTGAAAGTCACGGTGAAGTCATGCCGCATTTTTTTTTCTCGTGTGTAGAACGATTCGTTGCCGTAGAATCGGGTAGCAACTAGCCTCTTTAAGGAAAAAAAAAAAAAAAAACTTGCCAGTCTTATCTCTGTCGCCGTTGACGACGAACGGTGAGAAAGACACATCTTGAACTTTTTTCTGTTGTTTTAGTTTTTTTCTTGCCGCAGCGCATTTTTTGACATCGTTCGAGATTAAAAAAGAGGAAAGTCATCCGGCACGTAGTGGAAGACAGGCAAACTAAACACCGATGTCCGTGAAATCTGGATCTGCGATCTCGAACAACCACAGCCTGTGGTCGATTTTCAGCGAATCCAAGGCATCCCTGGAATATCTGTTGTCAGCCTTGTGACATGGAGCATACAAACAACTGCAGGTACTGGAGATCAGAAATCTCATTCATAGGTACTTTGAGAAAGTACGTGAAGTGACATTTTAATGGTTGCCAAGACTGTGTGGCGTAATAGGCAATGAACAGGCTGATAATGCTGCTCGGTCACCTTTTCAAGGCAACAAGGAAGAGGCTATATCCATTTTATTGTATCGCGCTGTTGCCCTTGTTCGAATGATCACCAAGGACAATATGCACTGCACACTGAATACGTGTAGCCAAAACTGTCGGAAAGAGCAGCGTGGCTGCTGTTTTGATTACCAACAGGATTCCGACAACGAGTGACCACTCAACTATGCCGGTTATGACAAAAAGTGGCTTTCATAAAGCCGTTTTTTTGTGTGTAGAGACAACCGACAAAACTCTTCGCAACGTCTACACTAACGAGGAGACTGCAAAACGCATCTTCGGTGACTGTCCTCGCTACGCTGTGCAGAGGAGATTTCCTTTCAATTGCTCTCGTACTCCCTGACGACAGACCGATCTTATTAGGAAGCATTCTCCAGTGTCACATCAAAAATTCCTCGAGATTTCAATCAACCAAGACATCGTTAGAGTTTTCAGGGGCAACAGCCTACTCGCATGAGTGGCTGAAGACTCGCAATAATGCCGTATACCGCAGAAGCTTGCCGAGTTGCTCTGTTACGTTTTGTGTGTGTTCGTGTGCTCCACGTCTCTTTCTGCCTTTATTTCAATATCACCCATCCCTTTACGCTGGGCAGGGCGGCATACTAGTGATTTTACGCTGATTAACATACCAGTATTTTTCTTTCTCTTGCTTTCCTTCACTGATAATTCATGTCAGTAATACTATAGAAAAAGAGTACGATGCAGTGGATATTTTACATCTTGTGAAGAGATAAAGAACTATAGTAGCAATCCGCAATATTTAGTTGTGCGTAAGAATATTTAGCAAGCCCATTTTACATTAGTTTTGATGTTACTTCGCATCGCGGAAGACAACTTGACGTTTCTCGTGTTTCCAGCAATGCACTTAGCTCAGCCTAGGTATACGTGATTCTGGGCAAGCTGACAAGCTTTTTGTTAATAAAAACATTGTAGTGATAATATTTGCTTGTGTTCATGCGTAGGTGTCTAAGTGATAAGAATAGTCATATGAATGCGAAGTATCGCACGGTACAGAAAAACTCTGGGCTCTGTGATTATTGAAGCAAATCCTGAATGATGTTTCTGTTTGTCCGATGTACTGCATACTGCACACGTTGCATTCGAGTAGGTATACCACATTAGAGGAATCGCATGTTAGGTTTCCTTGTATGCCCCGCCACGGTGGTCTAGTGGCTAAGGTACTCGTATCAGCTCCAAGTCTACCCCTATAAAAACATCTCAATCTTCCCGACCATGCATCCGACAAACTATCAGTAACGCTCCTAGAGACGGGATTTAAATCAAACCGAGAACGTGAACAACGAGAGTCATACCTTATCCACCATTTTAACACCCTCGATAGAGGAACAAATGAGAATCCGGGTACACTTGCAGCAATTAAAGCATTAGAAAACAATAACAGCAATATTGAGAAAATAACTGAGTGCACGGCACTGCAGCTGCGAAGGGCACTGGACAACTCACAATAATTCCAAGTGTAACTACTCTTCTTAAGTACAGATGTCGTCTGTTTCTGTTTTTACCTCACGATACAATCAATTCTGCCAAACAGGACATGCCCAACATGGCGCCCGGGGGAGTCATATTCTCTTTGCTTTCTTTTTTCTCTTTTTTCCCCTTTTCTTCTTTCTTTTTCTTCTGTTTCCTTTTTTTCCTCTTTTTCTTTCTCACCCTCTGATTCAAGATTGTATAAAGCTGAGCACCAAGAAACTGTACCCTCAATCTTGATGAAGGCTAGACTCTAGGACGAAACGTCGAAATAAACCAGGTTGTGACCGCTCACGGAGGATCTCCTTCACTATATATATATATATATATATATATATATATATATATATATATATATATATATATATATATATATATATACCTTGCGGCGTTTGGCTTAGGAAAGTGTTTTGGCATACAGAAATGAAGAAAATAGACGAGGTGATGATTTGTGATGACCGCAGCCTCTTCAGATGTAGAGGACCCGCCGCCGACCGGTTGTTTTCATGTTTCGCCCATTCCAAGTAATTTACCTGTCTAAGCTTCACGAGAAATAATTCAACAATTTTTGTGGCTACATTTTCCGTTTCATTATTAGGAATGTGGCATATAATCCAAAGTGGACAATTAGAAAAAGGAAATGTCAGGGATCATTCGTTTGAACACGCGGATTTGATACGTTTTATTGTTCTCGATATAAATTTACTAATTGCACTACGAGGTTACATCCGCTAACCATAAGGCCCGCAAACAGAACTAACAGAAATGCACTCTAACTGCATGTGAGCCTGATAAAGAGTTACTAAATAAACATAACCGTTACGTAACCGCTTATCATGCTTACAAGCGTTACCACGTATCCCGGAAATAGAAGGATCGATCAAAAAGAGCTTGACTAATAAATAAATGAATACGCTGTATAATTAAAAAAAAGCTTGTTGATATCACATCGGCAATAATAACCGCTTTTCTGCAATGCCATTATTGGTCCCGCTTGCTGGGAAAATCTAATTTTCTCTGCTGCGCTACTGATAAACACTAAAGCTTCTGCTTGAGCGCCTGTAAACAGAGCGTCCATGCGTAGCGAGGTCGGCGCCTGTTTTGGTGACTCAGCCGCAAACGTTTTCGGTTGGTGATGCGCAACTACGCACCGCAGAGCAGAAACTCGTTAAAGGAGGAATGCGGCAATATGCACAAAGCAGAGGACACCACGAGGTCGAGAGACCTCGTTGGTTTGGTACAATGTAATGAGAAGAACAGCGATGGCAAGAGGTTTGGAAACGGAAGCGAGTGGCAGACCATGCTTACGGCCATGAACCAGTTTCATTTTTCGCTTTCAAGACATTCACTACAGCGCATGCACTGAGGAATTGATGTCTCATGAACAATATTTTTCTTGTATCTCAGCCACGACGGCGAGAAGAGGGAATAAAAGTAGGCGTCTCAAGCTCACCTCAGCTATAGCAAGCTGCCACCAAAAAATTTAGACCCACAAATAGGACTCGGACAAGGAAAGAAGTTTACAGCCTGGGTTGGCGTGGGGGTTTGAACAAAAAACCAGCTAACGCTGCCATTACAAAGAAGTCTTTCGCACATGTCATGTTTTGGTCATTTCTGGAAGGAATTAGACGGCTAAATTCCAGAAACATATTGATACATATCTCTGGTATGACTCAAGTGTAGTCGCCTATGATGTAATATATTTCTTACTTCGAGGTTATTTTGCAGCGCACGATGACCACATGGGCTGTTTCACGAACGAAAAATGCTTGATTTCACTCGTTTCTTTCGCCCTCCTGAACATCAGCAGAATATATCGCGTGCCTGAAATTTGTGGGCCACGTGTTCGGGAACGCTGCTGCAAAGGCACATTGTAATAGAGCTTTCAAAATGCAACACCACAAATCTGCACGCAGGGGTCTCCTTCAGAACAGCGGGGGGAGGGGGAGAAGTAGGTTTATTTTAGCGCCCCCCTTTCCTATAAGCTCGTGTATGAGGCTGAGTTCGCACCCCCCTCCTAAATTAGTGAAGCGAGCACCTCCCCTGGCCCTCTTTCCCCGCAGTACGCACACCTATGTGCCAGATAACACCAAAACTCACTGTCTAGAGAGTGTAAACAGTAAAACTGGGCCCAATAGGGCACTTTTCGGTGAACCACGAAGCCTACAACTGCCTAGAGATGATGAGAGAGTCGTGGAAGGTACTCAGAGAGCTTTTCGTTGAATACGGGCACAAGAGATAGAAACTTGATCGCATTGATGTTTTCTGAGAACGTTTTTTAGGTATAGCCCTGGTGGCCGATGCCGGCGATATACCGAGGCAGCAAGTAATAGCTCCGTCGCACCCTCTCGTCAGTGAAAGGGGCATATTGATGAATTTGATCGAGGACGAAAAGACCGTATAGAAGCAGGATGGCAGTAAAAGAGAAGTGAAAAAAATGTTATAGCAGCTTCCAACAGGGCAGCCTGAAGGAATAGAGGAGCAAGGTGGCCTCCTTGTTTCTCTTTCTTTGCACTTAGCTCTCTCTCTTTTCCTGTCTTTCTTGTATCTGCTTTTCCAACCAGCTTCTCTCACCATAATTTCGTTTTGGTCTTAATTCACCGCGTTACTTGTTATTCTCCCACCCACCCCATTTGCCAGTGTGTTATCGAGCAACATGGCACAGCTGTAGCCAGGTGAAACCGAATAAATTGAAGTAAATGAATGAAAGCCCATGGCACGTGCGAAGGCAGTTTAGTTGTCTCACGTATGCGCAATAATACGTTTTTAACATCGTCACCACCACCATCACCCCCATAGTTTATCCTATCCTTAAGGGCTTCTTGCGAGGGTATCACATAAGCGGGGAGCGCAATATTTAGCGTTAATGTGGTACATCAGTCAAGGTTGTTACTGCAAATGCTTGTAGCCTAAATTAATGACCTGCGACAGTTATGGTTGATTGAATACAAATAAGCTTTTACAGTCAACCTAGCTCGCAGCAAACTGATCGTAAGCAGCAGACACAGACCAGAATACGACGGAGTAGAAACATGTCAACTTTCAGACTCAAACAACGCTATCTTTCAAAAGGCTTTCGATGTTTGTTGAGCAAGCACCACATAGCATGTTGCAGGTGGCTTCGTTGACAATAAATAAAGGCCTTGTGTGTTAAGAGTATACACGTACCTCATGAAATAAAAGCATGACATCAAAAGGAAGTATACTTAAAAGAAAAGAAAGTTTTACTTTCTTCAGCTTCTTTGGTGTCATATCAGTGTTCCGAATATGATGAAACATTCTAACAAAAGTAAGCTTTATATTTTGTTTAAGAGATCTCACTTTTTGGCCTGCCATATCGTCTTGTTTGAGAGCTATTTAACATAGCCACGAAGGGAAGCCTGCTTTTTGTGCTTTTAATGCCCGTGAAAGTGTTTTCGTCGTAAAGATGTCATAGATAAGTGCTTTCTCGCGTTACTTGAACCCAGCTCAACAAATACCCGAGGCAGTCTCTGGAACAGTGTTAAAATTCAACATAGCTCTGAAGAGAAGCCTGCTTTTTGTGCTTTTAATGCTCGAAGAGGGGTTTTCGCCACAAAACTGTCAAGGCTAAGTGCGTTCGCGCGTTCCCTGAACCCAGTCCAAGAAATAGTCGATGCATCGACTCTGGAACAGTGTTTCAAACTGGATTTAGTGCTTCCTGAATATGTTGCGCAATTATATTCCTTCCTTGCCCCAATGCAACGGGATAGAGGGATATTTCTATATTCTTCAATATTTTGAGACTACCCCTGTTTGGGTTTCAGTTTTGCTATTGCTTGTTCTTTCTTTTTGCCAGCCCTGTTCAGTGTTTTCATCTGTCTTGCCTTTACCTACATGATCCTGGGTTAAATGTTCTTTTTTGTGGTGGAACATTGCATGCTTTTCTTTAATGGTCACGTAAAACAGAGGTTTTGCATGGTACAAAAAACAAGGTGAAGAGAATGTTCAGTCGTCAGCGTGTGCACTTAGGTAAGTGCTGAAGCTCACATTCCAGAACTTGCGCAAGCAGGATAGGCATGTTTTCTTCCCGATACGCACTTCACACTCGTATCTTCTCAATATTTGAACTCAGCTTAATAAATACCATCTCAAGACCCGTGTGCTCAGATTTTGGTGCACGTAAAAGAGCCCCAGGTGGTCGAAATTTCCGGAGCCCTCCACTACGGCGTCTCTCATAATCATATGGTAGTTTTGGGACGTTAAACCCCACATATCAAATACCATGTCAAGACGAACTAGAAAACGCATAAAGTTTTTCCTTCGTGATTGTATATTAAATGCGAAGCATTTCTTAGCGAACTTCGGTGACTTTGAGCGTATCTATCTATCTATCTATCTATCTATCTATCTATCTATCTATCTATCTATCTATCTATCTATCTATCTATCTATCTATCTATCTATCTATCTATCTATCTATCTATCTATCTATCTATCTATCTATCTATCTATCTATCTATCTATCTATCTATCTATCTATCTATCTATCTATCTATCTATCTATCTATCTATCTATCTATCTATCTATCTATCTATCTATCTATCTGTCTGTCTGTCTGTCTGTCTGTCTGTCTGTCTGTCTGTCTGTCTGTCTGTCTGTCTGTCTGTCTGTCTGTCTGTTCAAGAAAATACATTTCATCAACATATAAGTCAGGGCCTGAACATTTTCAAGACAAAATTTTGTTGTTGTTTTGAGATGCCTATATATTAATCAATATAGACAGAAATGAAATGTTTTTTTCGGTAATTCCGAAGAGGGAAGAGGGGGCGTAAAATGCGATCACAGACCGCGCAGTAGTTTGCGAAGAACTTAAAATTCCTGCAGGTCATTAACTGTGATACCGGCGCCACCTTTAGGTGCTCCAAATAGCAGGAAGTGCCGGTGAAAGTGAAAGATAGCCGAAGAGAGACTTTATCAAAAGACACAATGGGTGAAGTATATAGCGGGCTAAGCCCAACAAAGTGGGTGTATGGGGGCCGCAGTCACCATGGCGAAGCGAGAACAGGCAAGCTGATGACACGAGATTAACTCTTTTAAGGTGGTGCCGGTTATATCGGCACTCACGACTGGTTTTTGCCATAGCCGTCACCGTCACGTGTCGCGTCAATTCCGAATCGATAGCACCATCCCATGCATATTATTATCTACCCACGGGTAAAAGCACGTAAGCGGACACGATGAACACGGCTGAAGTAGATATGGAATGAGGTGGCCATTTAAGTTACACGGTGAGCGCATGCAATGTCTCCCTTATTTAGCTTCTTATGAAGGGGAGAGGAAAGGTACCACCCACCTTCCCTCTGGCAAACAAGCATTGACGTCGGCGGTAAGTAAGTGGTGTAATGCTTCGTTCGAGCAGCAAGTGTTACCTTCGACCACAAGGGCACAGTCCAGAGCACGGAGCACGCAGTTTATCGGCATACATCACCACATGCCTCGTATAGCATTCTACGTTTTTTCGTTTGTTTGTGGCCTGTCATATCTAGAATTACCCGCTGTAGGAGATTGGCCAAGAAAACTTGTGGCCTAAGAAAAGTAACCGCACTATTGTTTACCAACCTATCACTATATTACGTACAAACAAAACTGAAAAAAATATTACAACTATATAGACAAGTACAAAAATAATATTTAAAGGAAACTAGTACTAGAGCCTTAATTAAATAGGAAATTTTGAGCTAACCGGACGGCTGAGTTGATGGTGATGACGACGATGCCTCAACCATGGCTCTTACCCACTCAGGGACTGTTATATATATATATATATATATATATATATATATATATATATATATATATATATATATATATATATATATATTTATATATATATATATATTTATATATATATATATATATATATATATATATATATATATATATATATATATATATATATATATATATATATATATTATGCATTATTCGCGTTATTCGAAGGTCGCTGGTTCGAATCCTGCCCACGGCAAGTTATCTTTTCAGCCACTTTTCTTTCTTCTCATTTACATTACAATTGGCCTAATAACTTCCCCTATACCTTCCTTGGCATTATTGTACACAAAAAACGAGCCCTTTAGTATACACTTGTATGTATATATATATATATGTATATATATATATATATATATATATATATATATATATATATATATATATATATATATATATATATATATATATATATATATATATTGTGAGGAGGTTCATTAGCCGTTAAAGACAGCGACGAGACAGCGTCAAGAACCGTCCAGCGATCGGCACAGCAACGAACCGAAGCACGAGCCGAGAGAGCCAGGCGTTGGCGATGCTGCTCGCTGCAGGCACATCTTCTTCTTCACAATCGCCCCCGCTGAAAAAGGAGCCATCCTGGCGACTTAAGAAGTTTCAGGCAAAAGATCATGGTACGGTTTCAGTCGGGAAACATGGACGATGTCACGTGCACGCCGGCGCATGTCGTCCGATTGGGAAACTGGTTCAATTAGGAAATTAACCGGAGAGGTTTTCTCCAAAACGGTGTAAGGCCCCTCGTACCGCGGGACAAGTTTCGAGGAGAGTCCCGGTGTTTGGTGTGGGATGGCAAGCCACACAAGAGACCCTGGGGCATAGTTGGGATCCGGAAGAGAGGTGCTACAAGTTTCTTTCTGGCGTTGTTGTTCTTCCGAGGTGAACGCACGGGCGAGCTGGCGGCACTCTTCGGCTTGTCTAGCAGCATCGGAGATAGGTGGACACTCGGAAGCATCAGGACGGTAAGGAAGTAGGGTATCAATTGTATGGGAAGGCTCACGTCCGTAAAGGAGAAAGAAAGGTGAGAATCCCGTGGTGGATTGTATGGCGGTGTTATATGCGAACGTGACGTATGGGAGAACACGGTCCCAGTTGCTGTGATCAGATGCCACGTACATTGAGAGCATATCACTTAGCGTGCGGTTGAACCGTTCCATTAGTCCGTTAGTCTGCGGGTGGTATGCTGTCGTTTTCCGATGAATGACGTGGCATTCCGAAAGCAGAGTTTTGACGACCTCGGAAAGAAAAGCGCGGCCTCTGTCACTAAGGAGCTCTCGAGGTGCACCATGTCGAAGGATAAAGCGTTGCAAAATGAAAGAGGCGACATCCTGAGCTGTAGCGCTCGGCAAAGCGGCTGTTTCGGCGTAGCGTGTCAGGTGGTCGACCGCCACTATAATCCACCGATTACCATCTGGTGTCAATGGAAGGGGACCGTAGAGGTCAACGCCGACGCGATCAAATGGCTTGGCAGGGCATGGAAGTGGCTGCAATGCGCCAGTCGCACGTGGCAGTGTTGATTTACGTCGCTGGCAGTCAGGACAGCACTGCACGAATTTACGTACAAAATTGTACATGCCGCGCCAGTAATAGCGATGGCGAAGGCGTTCATATGTTTTGAACACTCCGGCGTGGCCACATTGCGGATCGTCGTGAAGGGAGGCGCATACTTGCGATGGTAAAGTGCGTGGAATGACCAGCAACCACCGGCGGCCATCGGGAGCGTAGTTGCGTCGATGAAGAAGTTGATCGCGGATGGCGAAATGGAGAGCTTGACGTCGGAGGGATCGAGATACTGGAAGGTTGGGCATGCCAGATAAATATTCGATAAGAGAGGCGATCCACGGGTCACGACGTTGTTCGGTGGCAATTGATTCAAGATTTAACGATGACAAGTACTGGAGGCACGTGTTTCCGCACGTCGGATCTGGTGGCAAAGGTGAGCGGGACAGGGCATCAGCGTCAGAGTGTTTGCGTCCGCAGCGGTATACGACGCGAATGTCGTACTCCTGGATGCGGAGTGCCCATCGCGCAAGGCGGCCAGAAGGGTCTTTCAATGTGGAAAGCCAGCAAAGCGCGTGGTGATCAGTTACTAGATCGAACGGGCGGCCGTATAAGTACGGCCGAAACTTTCCAAGCGCCCACACCAGAGCCAAACACTCTTTTTCTGTCACGCTGTAATTAGTTTCGGCTTTCGTCAGAGTGCGGCTAGCGTAGGCTACAACGTATTCTGAATAGCCGGGCTTTCGTTGAGCGAGGACCGCGCCTAGCCCGACACCGCTGGCGTCGGTGTGCACTTCGGTAGGAGCCGTCGGGTCGAAGTGGCGAAGAATAGGTGGGGAAGTAAGCAGACGGCGCAGAGTAGCGAAGGCAACGTCACATGCAGGGGACCAGGAGGTGAGGTTCACGTCACCGCGAAGAAGCTGCGTTAACGGTGACATGATAGATGCAAAATTGCGAACAAAGCGCCGGAAATAGGAGCATAGGCCTACAAAACTACGAAGTTCTTTCATGGTCGTCGGCTTGGGAAATTCTGCGACTGCTCGAAGTTTTGCTGGGTCTGGTAATACGCCGTGCTTGGACACGATGTGGCCTAGGATGACGAGCTCGCGTGCAGCGAAGCGGCATTTTTTTAGGTTAAGCTGCAGACCAGCGTTGGTCAGACAACTTAAAACGTGCCTGAGGCGAAGGAGGTGCGTAGGAAAGTCATGGGAGAAAACCACGACATCGTCGAAATAACACAGGCACATATTCCATTTGAGGCCACGTAGCGTATTATCCATAAGACGTTCAAACGTGGCAGGCGCGTTACAAAGCCCAAAGGGCATGACGTTAAATTCATATAGTCCGTCTGGTGTAATAAATGCCGTTTTTGGGCGATCGGCTTCTGCCATTGGGACCTGCCAGTAGCCAGACCGCAAATCTAGCGACGAGAAAAATTCCGCTCCGTGAAGGGTGTCAATGGCGTCATCAATGCGCGGCAAAGGATAGACGTCCTTGCGGGTTATCTTATTCAAACGACGATAGTCCACGCAAAATCGGATAGATCCGTCTTTCTTACGCACCAGGACGACGGGAGACGCCCAGGGACTGTGAGATGGTCGAATGACGTCCCTACGAAGCATATCTTCAACTTGATCGTTGATGACGCGGCGCTCTTCAGCGGAGACACGGTATGGCCTTTGACGCAGTGGCTGGTGTAGGCCGGTGTCAACATGATGTTTGACTTGTGATGTGCGGCCCAGTTGAGGTTGCGACACATCGAACGAACTCCTGAACTCATGGAGAAGATCCAGCAGGTCGGCATGTTCGGTAGGAGTGAGAGTGTCAGCGATGGCGCTGGAAAACGTATCATTGGACGACTCCCCAAGTGCTGACAGTGCTTTTGGGTGGTCGCAGTAGTCGTCCGGGACATCAAACAAAAACGAAGGGTCGAGATCCTGCACGCGGCCGAGACATTCCCCCGCAAGCAATGTGACAGGTGTGGAAAGCGGATTGCTTACGAACATGTTGCTTCTTCCGGCGGCAAGGTCAATTGTTGCGAAAGGCAGAGGCAAAGCTCGACGACATTTGAAGATATCGGAAGGCATAAAAAGAACTGTAGCGTCAGTGTAGGTGTTGCATGAAACGGGAACAAGGGCGAAATTTCCAGGCGGAATATCGGTATCTTCAAGAACGAGCAACTTCGGCGGCTGATGAGGAGCGTCCAGTAATGGGACATCACACAAGAACGAAAACTCAACTTCGGCGCGTGCGCAGTCAATGACGGCATTATGGCGGGATAGGAAGTCCCACCCGAGGATGACGTCATGCGAACAGACAGGAAGAACAATAAACTCCACGATGTAAAGAATGCCTTCGATGGAGACTCTTGCAGTGCAGGCTGCGAGAGGCGTTACTTGCTGTGCGCTTGCGGTGTGAAGCGACAGTCCCGAAAGCGGCGTCGTTACTTTGCGTAATAAACGGCAGAGATTAGCGGCAATAACAGAAACAGCGGCGCCAGTGTCCACAAGGGCGAAAGTACAATAACCTTCAACAGTTACTGCGACCACGTTAGCAGGAGAGGAGCGAGGGCTTAGACAGTTCGAAAACGGCGCAGTTCTTGCCTCTTGAACTGCGTTGCTTAGTTTTCCTGGTCGGAGGGTCCGGGCCGGCGACGCATGGGGGAGGGCGATCGCCGACGAGGAGAGGGTGCGCGTTGCGGCTGAAAGTCTAGGTGGTCAGTAGGCGCATAGCGAGGTGGCGAGACCGGCCCGTATTGGACGAAGGGTTGGCTGCCGGGATGCGACGACCGGGCATAGTTGCCGAACGTCTGAGGTCGACGGCGGCAGTAGCGAGCAACGTGTCCGGGAGTGAAGCAAGCGTAGCAAATCGGTCGGTTATCGGGCGTCCTCCAGGAATTGCCGACTGGTGCTGCCGCCCAAGGTGCAGTATAAGCAGCCGGGTGTGCGGGCTGTGAGCGCGTGGTGTAGGGTGGTTGCGGGAGCTTACGTACAGCGTCTGCATATGTGAGCGGCGCGGCTACGGGCTGCATCTCTTGTGAAAAGGCGACAGGCGGAGCCACAGGCTGCGTTGCATAGGTTAGGGGTGCGGCCACCGGCTGAACGGCTGGCGGATAGGCGACAGGAGCGCCTACC
>NC_134704.1:39656754-39754254 GCF_043290135.1 Rhipicephalus microplus | reverse complement strand
CCCGGTACGCAGAAAAACTGCACGCAGAAACGATCAAATGAAGCGTAACGATGAGAATGAAATCAGGGATTTCTCGTGCCAGAACCTCTGTATATTGAGGAAGCATGCAATAGCGGAGAGCACCGGGACTTTTTCATATATGGCGCACTGAACAAACGTGCACCGACTTTGCCCAGTACACGAGCCTCTACATTTCGCCTCAATCGAAATACGATCGCACCGGCCAGAATCGAACCAGCAACCATTGTGTCAGCATTCGAGCACCCTGGCGATGACGAGCCTTTTGTTGCAGATCACCTTATCCTGGGCACTGAGCACGCAGCTATGTTTACTGTCGGAAAGCTGGCTACCAAACGTACAGGGCTGAAAACCTTGGCCAAAGTATACGACCCACTGGGTTACCTCACTTCATTTACCATAAAGGCTAAAATAGTATTCCACAATCACTGGAAGAAAAATCTTGCATGGGATGCCGGTATGCCTGAAGGTAAACAGGCTGAATGGAATAGCTGGTGTTCTGAGTGGTCCGACTCGTCCGTCATCATTCCACGATATACATTCTTACGAGACAAAAACAAGCCTCCTTATTTGAGCTGCGCATCTTCACAGATGCCAGTCCTAGAGCATACGGTGCTTGCATTTACGTACGAGTGAACTCGCCACCCGAAACGTGCTTCACGCGACTCTTGATCAGCAAGGGCCGACTTGCTGCTTTGAATATGGTATCACTTCCACGCCTGGAGCTCCTGGCATGCACCATCACGGTGTGGCTTATACGCTATGTGCAAAAGGTCCTTTTTTCCCCAAAAGGTCACTGTTGTCTTTTAGACGGACTCGCTTGTGGGACTAAACTGGATAAAGAGTTCAGTGACCAAGTTGGAACTATTTGTAGCACACCGTGTCACCAAATACCAGCTGTATACCAGGTCTTCCCAATGTTTTCACTGTAGCAGCGAAGAAAATCCTGCCGATGTCATCACTCGAGGACTATCACTTTCGTATCTTACCAAATCGTCCAAGTGGTGGCATGACCCAAGCTGGCTGTGTGACAAAACAAGGTCTTACGAAGGTATAGACGTCAGCGAATCTAACGAAAAATACTGTTCACCGAACCGCAGCAACCGAAGAATGATCGAAGATTCTTCGCAGAAATTGCATCCGTTTGTTCATCCGCCAATAATGTTCTCCATGGTGTCGTGCCCCTGGAAAACTACAGCCCTTTAAAAAGACTGCTAAGAGCAACTGCATGGATCTAGCGTTTCAGCCGCCGTGCAAGATGCTTCCCATCAGCGTCTGGTCCTCGGACACCAGAAGAATTATTTTAAGCTGAGCATTATTGGTTGCATATAATGCAGGAAGACTCGTTCTCAATCGAGGTACAAGTGCTTTAGAATCATCTGCCATTACCTTCAACATTCCCTGTACTTCGTTTGTGCCCGTTTATGAATGAGGACGGCCTACTTCGCGTCGGTGGGTGACTGCAAGAGCTGCACGCTGAACAGAACATTCGTCACCCCATGTTACTATCAAGCAACCATAAGCTCACTAGCTTGCTTGTTTCGGCAGCACATATGCGCATGATCCACTGTGGTGCTGAAGCAATCATCACTAAACTTTGAGAGCGTTTATGGTTATTGGGGGGCGTCAAACCGTGAAGAGAATCATTTTTCAATGTAGAATGTGTAAACGCTGGAAAAATACTGTGGAGACAGCACCTATGGCCCAACTTCCTCGCAAAAGAATTACGGAAACCAGCCCCTTCATGGTCGTTGGGTTTGATTACTGCGGGCTGCTGTACGCGAAGTCAGCAAGCGGTCTAAGAAGCACTTACATACTTTTGTTTTCGTGAACCATCACACGCGTCATTCACCTTGAGCTAACACCAGACATGACCACCGCCTCAGCTTTGCTCGCCTTTCATCGTGTCGTCGCACGCCGCGGTGTACCCTCAGTTGTGTACTCTGACAACGCCCAGATGTTTCGGAGTTCTTCTAGATGGTTTGCACCTGCACTAACTGCTCTTCGCGAGTACGCCACGGAGATCAGGATACAATAAAAGTTTACCGCAGAACGCGCTTCATGGTGGGGTGGATGGTGGGAGCGCCTCATTCGTACGACAAAAACTGCGCTCAATAAGTCACTCGGACGCAGTAGTCTTAACGTGGAATGCCTCACAACGGTGCTGGGTGAGGTTGAAGCTGCAAACAACAGCAGACCCCTCACCTATCTTGGAAGTGAGCCTATATAACGAGCTACAGCCCTTAACTCTATAGTATTTCTGGCTTGGTAAACACAGTACATCATTGCCGCAACAGTGCTCATCAGAGCCTCACGTATCCGTTGATCTTCAACGAAAGGCTCGTCATCGCCAGCGTCTAACAGCGGAACTTTGGAAGCGATCAAAACGAGCATACCTGCTATTGCTGAGGTCGGCACACAATCGCTCGACATGCCCAACAACAAAGCTGCGAGTTGGTGATGTAGTGCTTTTTCAAGACAATACTGCACCAGCGACGTCATGGAAAATGGGCAGAGTGCTTGAGCTATTGCGTGGGAGAGATAACATTGTGCGTGCTTGCTCCATCGTCTCGCCAACGGTTCTGTTGTGAATCGCCCTGTGCAAAAGATTTGCGTGATCGAAGCCTCCGATTCACCTTGCCCCGCCCCGGATGATGTTGAAAAAATGAACCGTAATGGAGCAACTAGAACGCGCGACACCGGGAGGGAAGAAGAGAAAGCCGAGTACAGAGAGCTCGCGAGGGACGGCAAAAGAGATAGTTCGCCATGACCGCAGAATAAATTCGCGTTTTCTCTTACAGTTTGGGAGCCAGTCGTTTCGTGACACATTCTATAACCAGTCTACCGTCAGGGCGGAAAACTATAAAAGATGCCCTTACAAGAAGAACATGAACTCGGAAACGAAGTTGTTATTACAGTTTCCAAGAAGAGAAACTGTTCGATCTTTGAACAGTGCAGTTTGATAAAAAATTTAGTTGAACGAACAGTTGCTGCCTGTCCAGATGGTGCCTCTCACAATATTTACTTCAAAATAAATTTTGAATTTCTGTCCCTGATATACAAAAAAATTGGCCCTGTATCTACATGTTACACTGCAAATGTCGTCGAAAAACGAGTCTTGTGTCTGGAGAGACAGAACAACACGGTTATTTGATGTTCTGTGCAAGAAAATCGGTGAATGGTATTCCGGAGGCGCTGCGTTAGAGTGCCTTGAGCGTGCAGTGGAAGCGAACGAGAGCATCAAGTATAGTGGGTCAAAGGCTGATACTACCCTTAAACACGGAGGTGCGCGCATATGAGGGCTCCCTAGTCTTAGTAAAGCGTTGAAAACGCTTGCCTTTTTGTGCAAGTGTTGCATGGTCAGCGCAGCGTGCTAAACGCTACGGTTCTTAGAATTACTTATGTATACCGTTTCTAGTAAAAGACACACATACAGAAGAATATTGACGTGTTGTTATGCTGCCTCAGATATGCGCAATAATTGCTTTTTAATTGACAATCGCGCAAGTATGAACGCTGAATCTTGAGCAATGTTGGTGGGCGCTGCGGATGGGGTCGGCCATTTGGGATATCATCCGGTGCTCTTTAGGGAACCGTTAAGGGTGGAGAAACAGACAAGTGTACAGACAGACAGACCGAAATTTTTGCGCCGGAGGTCTCCAAGAAAGAATATCGTCTTCAAAACATCAATCTAACAATGCGGCTATCGTTAGTATATGCAAAAATGTGTTCCACAGATTTCATTCATGAATGAACGTGATGGAGGGCTCGCTAAAGATATTTCGACTTATTTATACTTTACTTGTGTACCTGCAGCTTCCCACGCACCGCTTGTGAAATTTTTTTCAAAGAATTTCATTTATTTACTTTAGAGACCCCAGAAGGGCATTAAATAAGGCGTGGTTCTATATAAACTAAAATGACAAAGTTTGTTTACGAGTAAATCTTGTAATTTTTGTAATGAAGGCAGGTGAGGTGGTGATGTAACTGATGTAGTGTGGAAGGCCGTTCCCGTATTTGGCTGTGTGATTTAGAAATGATGACGAACAAAGTGACACTTCGCGCACTTGGGCGAGCAATTTTATAAGAATGGCCTGTGCGCAGTGAAACGCGCATAGGAGGTGAAATGTAAGGTGCTTGGCGAAGTAAATTCTTATAAAATTTTTGATATGATATCGTCGCTATGCGACGGTGATGTACCAGTGCATCCAAGCGGGAACCTGTTTTGAATGGCGAAACATTGAAATCAAAGACAATGATGAAAGTGTATGCCTTACGGCGCGATCTTGAACGGATTTTGTGGCGTCGCTGAGGTACATCTAACGAGGATTCCAAATGGGTGATGCATATACGTATTTATGCCTAATCAATGGTTTATTTGCGAGTAGTTTTGCTTGTTGATGAGCACAGTGAAGGTTACGTTTGTGAGATCCTTAAGCTTTGTTTGAAGATAATCTGATATCAGTCACATGAGAGGACTAGTTTAGATTATGCGTGATATAGTAATGCCGAAGTACTTGAATGAGGCAACATTGTCAATGGGGGTGTTGTCAATTGTGAAAAAAAACGGTATAGTGATTATGGCTCCGGCAAACTGACATGCGTTTACATTTATGAGAATTTAAGGCCACGGACCAGTCGTCGCCCCTCTTCTTAACGTTATCTAGCTGATTCTGCAATGAGATGTGGTCGTTATCGTTAACGATAGATCAATATATGACACAATCATCGGCAAACATTTGAATTTTTGAGGAGACATACAATAGTAGATCGTTTACGTATTTAAATAATAAGAGGGAACCTGAAACTGAACTTTCGGGAACGCCCGATGTTACTGGTAGATGTTTAGAAGCAGTATTTTCAATAATGACACATTGTGATCGGCTACAAAGAAACTCTTCTATTCATGTGAGGATGTTAGGGGGGGAGCAGTTTAAGTGTGAAAAATTTAATATTAATCTTTTCTATGCTACTTTATGAAATGCTTTCGTTAAGTGAAAAGTAACGACATCAGTTACACTGTTACAATACAGGTTTGAATGAAGATCAAGCAGAAATGAGGATAGTTGAGTGTCACATGATAGATTCTTATGGGAACCATACTCTGATGAACGAAAAAAAGGTATTACTGTCGGGAAAATTGATAACGTGTATATTGTGACGTGTGCCGTGATTTTGCCAGGAATGCTAGTGATGAATATGGGGCGATAGTTTATTGGCGATTCAAAGTTACTTGATTTGAAGACTGGAACGACCCTACTCTTTTTTGAGTCTTCTAGAAAGGAGCGTGGTGATAATGATTTTGAGAACAGGGTTAGGTACATGGCAGATACGCACTTGGTGTTTTTTAAAAACGTCGAGGTGATTTCATCTACACAGACGGATGAGAATAACTTATGATTGTCAATGAGTGTAGATATTCCGGCTGGGGCAAAATACGGCATTCTCAGTTGAAGCGTTGATAACTGCTCCTCGAAGATGCGCTGTGATTGCCGCGGGACTATCGCTCGCGTCATGCCAAGGAGTAGATTGAATTGGCATGCGTGCTGAAGCGACGCCATCCGGGTCATGAAGAAGCATCAAGATGATAGTCCCAGTGAACACCTGCATGGCGAATATCAACGTGTGAGAGGACCTTCTAGCTGCACAGCCAGTGAGCCCACTTAGTAGCACTAGTAGTCCGTCTACTATCGGACCAAATATTGACACGACAATGCTGCAACATCGACGAAGTTGCTTCAACGTTGTGGCAACAATGCGTACTACCAGGAAGCTTTCGAGCTTAAGTGCATGTCGATGAAAGAAGTGCTGCAGCGACCAAGAAGCATTGCGAACAGGTAAGTATTGCTCTGTGAGTGAAGCGAGGGCGTAAACATCGGTTCGTTTACCGGGAACTGAAAGTCGCTGTAGCGGCACACAATTATGACGGGTGCGAGAGTGAGGGTATAACTATATCCGAACAGAAGTTCACTCTTCGTGATCTGCCATTGCTCACCTCTCTTGCATCAGCAACAGCTAGCAAGAACACTAAATAGAATGTCCTAGTGTGCCAACACAATTCTTCTTATGACATGGAAGCTGCATATTTCTAGGTCCTGGTGGATCGCCTAAGTGGGCAAAATGACTCGGGGACCCGGAAATTTCGAAGGTGAGTATACATAAGCTTACGCCCGGCTGCGGCGGCTGCATTTCCGATGGAGGCGGAAATGTTGTAGGCCCGTGTGCTCAGATTTGGGTGCACGTTAAAGAACCCCAGGTGGTCTAAATTTCCGGAGCCCTCCACTACGGCGTCTCTCATAATCATATAGTGATTTTGGGACGTTAAACCCCACATATCAATCAAATCACATCAGCTTACGTGTGAAGAGCCTCCGCAATCGCCCCTCGCCATCGCTGATGTTTATTTGACAAGTGTCCCGATGCGGGGTGCTGGCACTTCTAACCAATCCTTGAGCTCCTTTGTCTCGTGACGTAGAGCTCGCGCTAGAGCTGTTATCAGCAGTTTACCTTAAACCTCGCTATGATACAAATGCGTGTCATCGGCTTGAAAGAACATCAGCGGTGATTGGAGGAGTGCCAACGTGTGAATAAGTGCGGATGGGGGTGGTAGCGACGGAAAGGGGCTGCCACAAAACGTGCCCTCGCAGTGCTGCTGATGCTATAGCACCACAGTTTGGCTGGCTTCAACCTTCAAAGTAGGAGAAAAATTCCAGGGCTGTAATCAATAAATGTTCATCTCACTTAAGCGAGGCTCCATTACAGCGTTAGCCGTTAAGCCGATAACGCTGTTGTTCCAAACATCATAGTACATTTCTTGTTCTGTATGCCATCGGAGAAATCAAACGGTATCAAGATTCACCGCTTCCGGTACACACTTCACCTACTTGCTTCTAAAACACTTTTATGATAGAAAATAATGTTTTCATTTCGAACACGTGAAAGCTGTGGGCAGGGTCACTTGTGCACTGCCGCTGTGCGGAGAACTACATACACACACACATAAATAAAGTAAACTAAAAGCATGGCTTACCCTAAACTGCGTAAGGCTAGGTGACAGCAGAGCTGTTGGATGCTTTGCTGGTCCTGGCTTGTTTAGGCTTTGACCCTATTTGCTGTCTGTGCCTGCTCTCTCGATATAGTATAGTATAGATTATGCTTGCCTTCTTTTTTTCTTTTCTTTATTCGCCTTTGCCCCGCCGCGGTGGTCTAGTGATTAAGGTACTCAGCTGCTGAACCGCAGGTCGCGCGACTGAATCCCAGCTGCGGCGGCTACATTTCCGATGGAGGCGAAAATGCTGTAGGCCCTTGTGGTCAGATTTGAGTAAGCGTAATGAACCCCTGGTGGTCGCAATTTCAGGAGCCCTCCACTGCAGCATCTCTCATAATCATTAGGTAGTTTTGGGACGTTAAATCCCACATATAAACGAAATTTTATTCATATTTCTTTCTTTCTCTATTTGTATCTTTCTTTCTCTTTCGCGCTCTTTCTTCCTTTTTCTCTCTTCACTTCCAGCTTCCCATTTCTCTTTAACTTTCTTTGATTCTACGTATTTCGCTTTCCTTCTTTCTTCCGCTTTCCTTATCTCTGGCTTTTTCTTTCTGTGCAATGGTTTTTTCACACTTTTTTCCTTTTCCTCCTCCTCACTCTCAATTTCCTTTCACGCCTCTCTGCTATAATATACTCTACAATGCTGTGATATGCCCTACTATTGCGCTTGGCCAGGTCAGCGGTGACGAGGCTCGCAATAGGATTGTGGTCACGTGGAATCGACTATCTCCTTGCCAGAAATTTCTTTTTGACAGAGAATTCTTCCCTTTTTTATCTCTCTCCAGAATAATTCGCTGGCTCATTGGTGGAGGCACTTTCGGCTTAAGTGATCCCGGCTGCGGCGGCGTATTTTCCGTGAAAGCGTGTGCTCAGATTTGTGTGCAGGTTAAAGAACCTTCCACAACGGATTCTCTCATAATCATGTGATGGTGTTGAGAACTTATGCCCACATGTTATTATTATTATTATTATTATTATTATTATTATTATTATTATTATTGTTGTTGTTGTTGTTGTTGTTGTTGTTGTTGTTGTTGTCGTTGTTCTTGTTATCGTTTTAGCTTAAGCGCCTTTCTTTTAATTTTCTATAATGCAGCAGTGCGCAGAAATACACTGTAAGGTGACGAGATGACCATTTGTTGAAGCAATGTGAGGAAGCTCTGCAATTCCTATAACTGATCGAAAGAAAGAAAGAGTAAGAAAGAGACAAATATAAAAAAAAGAAATAAGAATAAAGAAATACGAAAAAATAAGCAAGCACAACCTCCAATATACTATATCGAGGGAAAAGAAAGAGATGGGAAAAGAGGGTAAGAGCCTAAACAAGCCAGGACGAGCAAACTACGAGCGTGGTCTTCGGATGCAATCAATAGATTGCAAACGTGGTTCGGCATCGTAGAACAGCGTTCATGATCGAGATCGCTCGGCATAAATCAAGCATACAGCAACTACCTGATAACAACAAGCTCTGCGGCTCTTGAAGTAGTTTTTTGGCTTACCTTGAACCATCGAGTGGTAGACAATGGTGGAATGACAAAGGCTGCGGTGGATGTACAATGCATGGCAGATTTATCGTTTCATACGGACACTGTACAGCCGTGTGTAGTATAAACGTTATTTAAAGTGTTCGAGGCTGATACATGAAGCGAGGTTCATTGTAGTTCCGTGAATAAGACGTACATGCAGTTATGGCAGAACTCGCAGAGGTGTTCCAGGAACGCTCGAGAAAGAAGAGCTTGATGGTGAAATATTCTCAAGTACTTGAAGTCCCATGCATTTTAGGGCATCCCTTGAAAGGTTACTTGAACTGAGAAGAAATACGGTACCTTGAAACTGCTCAGGGTCAGGTTGCTTCTAGGAGCGCGAAACAGGCATCCTATGGTATCTCATGGTGCTAATTACCTGAATGCTTGATTTCTTTCCATTGAGAAATCTATTTTTATGAGATTGAATATGTTGGTTTCTAACTACAAACGTCGCTTCATACAAAATGAAGTAGTGGTCCGGGTCAACAATACAGTCAGCGCGGGGTTGGAAATCTCGGTTTATTGTTGGACCAGCGCCTATCTAATTCAATGCGCATCACCAGTTAGGCGCTAACGAAACGGGCGCACCTTCCTCTCTTCCCTATATACTCGTCGCGCAGCTCTATATAGACGACTAGCCGGCTGCTACAGTGATGGGAGACAAAACCTTTTTTTTTTCTTCAAAATTCATCGCAGATGGCCGATAAGAATCTCATTCCGTCTCAGGGCCGATGTGAGCATGCTGAATACTCCTACTAACGCTCTTTGTTATACCAACGCCTCCTCTATTTAGATGCCTGCCGCGTGAGAACAAAAGCAGCTGCTACACCCTTTCCCTCTTTCATTTTCAATTACTCTCGGTCTTTAGCGTCACTTGTGGCGGGCGGTGCAACAACTCGACATTTTGCATAGCCCCCGAAGTATTCGTGTATAGTTGCAGATCTCGAATAACTCCTCACTGAAGCGTCCCTAGGGGCCACAAGTGAAAATCGCCGTATAGTAGTGTCTGTCGCGAGTGCCTCTGCGCGGCGCTTGCTCAAAACTGAAGACAGGGCGACTCCGCTGAAAACACGAACCATTCATCAGGCATCCTAATAAAGGAGGCGTTGGTTATACGTACGTTTTACCACCTTAGCGTACAATTTGCTTCCATAAAAGAAACGTCTACGTTCTAACGTGAGTGCTGACTGTAGGTCGAACCAATAACTACTGTTTCGGCACCAGTGTCGTCGTAGTGCGTGGTGAGCCCGTTATATGCAAACAGCTACTCAATATACACGGACACTTCAATTCACATGGTAACAGTTTGCTCAAGGCATTAAAACATAGTGTAGGCAATTAGTAGCTGACTGCTTCGCACGACATCGATTGCCTCAGGAAGTGCCCGTGGGATTTGTCGGAATTATTTGCATTTTTAAAGCCTCTTTTAGAGGATCGTGTTGTTAATAATAAGGAGTCTTGCGTCCTAAAACCACTGTATTATTGAGAGAGACGCCATAGTGGAAGACTCCAGGAATTTGAACCACCTGATGTTCTTCAGCGTGCACTGACATCGTGCAGTACACCGATCCTCTAGCATCGCACCCATAATGCGACTGCCATGGCCAGGATCTCAGATGTTGTTGATAGTTGAACGGAAGAACCAATCTGCGTGTTGTACATAATATATCCACGTTGTCGCTTGTTGTTGTTGCATCATGTAGGGATTGAATCCTATATGTATACGTGCGCTAAATTTTCAAGCACTATTTTAGAGAGCAGCTTCAAAGCAGCCTCAGCACATTTGCAATTGGCAATGTGAAAAGGCATTTTGCCGGAAGCGCTGAGTTTTGATCGGAAGATATATCTACACCCTGGAAGGAATAGTCGAAATTTTAAAGGCTACTAAATCTTTGGCAAAGGCCCAAACGTAAGCCAAACGAAACATGAAGGAATGAACAGATTACACTCATTCTATAGCAACACAAATATTCAAATTAAAACCGAAAAAAGGGCACGCGCCGCTGATCTTCTTTCCATTCAAAATGTAAAGGTAGTAGGTAAAGAATGCAAAGACAGCACTGGTTTCTAGTGTCTCGAGCTTAGAGCTACAGATTTAAAAAATGCTGGAGACACAGGATAATCCCGGTGATAATGAGCCGTGTATAGTGGCCTCTATAGCGCCATAGCCTCTATAGCGCCATGGCCTCTCTAGGTGCTCTATCTGTACTCTTGAAAACAAGCATAGATATTTCAGAAAAGCGGGCAGAATCACATTGAGAAGATTCCTTTTCAGACCCTCGTATTTCTGTGGTAAGCTTGTGTTTGTTTTCCCACTGAATTAAGTGCAGCATAATAAGGCTTCTTCCTTATTACCGGGAGCAAGATCCGGGACTTCGTCTTTCTCGGCCACTGCCTTAATGTGGCACGTATCGTTGGTTCCGTGTAGATGGCGTATATACGAATAATGCATAGATATAGAGCAGGTTGTCTTGGAGGTTGTTACATTGACACAGAGATGGTTCGTGCCAAGGACACAGCTGAGAGCCGGTCTGATCGTCTTATCTTGCTTTGCACAATAAAACAGAATCATTTGGAGGGGATTTCTTGTTTGTTAAAAGCAACTATTCTGGCGAAAAGACAGCCATGCTAAAGAATGCACAAGGTATTACAAAAATTGTTGCATTGGGTACAGCTAGTGAAAAATAATAATTTGCTATACTCTTCTCGACTAAGTTGTTAGTTTTTTTTATTTATTCACGTGGTGGTTTTCTCGCGAACTAAAGTATGAAGGGTTCGTTTCGTGTAAGTTTAGAAGGTTATGCGGCATGCTTTATAAGTCGAACTATCCGGCTTAATTCATTACTGTGTTTCGGTTTTGTTTCGAATGAAAGAACGAACGGTTATAAATTTCGCGAGCAGATTTAAAATAATTAGTTTAAAAAGTTAAAGTATTGAATTACAACTTCTGAATATTTGCCGATTGTAATTTCGTGACAAACCAACTTCAAACCACGCGAAGCCAACCGGAGATGAAAGTGCGGAGATTAGACAAATCTGTGTACTGCACACCGTTTTCATGCTATCAGAAGCGCCATGCGTTGCAGCTCCCATAGGCACTAGCGCCAGAGTTCATTGTAGTGTATATTTAGCAAACTCTATGGTTTGCTCCACTCCATCGCATGCTGCTGCACACTTGTCTAAGGAAAATTGGTTCAACAAGTGCGACTTTCTGACCGGTACGCTTCACACGAAGGCCACATGGCACATTTTGCGCCACCTCATAGACCCAGCAGATACTAGGGGTGCGACTCGCCGAACTCTGAACACAGTGGTCCACAGCTTCCAAAGCACGAATGATGACCTCCTGTGTGCCCTTGCATCTAAATACGTTAATACAGCAGTAGACCCCACCCCAATACCAGCTTACCATGGACCTGATATCTCAAGCCTGTCTAAAGAGCCGCTCTCACTTGAAGAAATCAAGGCAGCCATTCACTGTATGCGGAAAGGCACGGCGCCAGATGCTGACCAAGTGTCAACAAATCTCCAAGCCCATCTCAATGACGACATGACCCAACTTCTCTAAGATCAAATCAATAGGCACTCTATCATCAGAATGGAAGACGGCAGACCTCATCTTCTTACCCAAGCCAGGCAAATCCTTACGTCATGCGCAGGCAAAGTCATGAAGAAAGCCGTACAGCTGCGCTGAACAGAATATTTAAGGGAACAGCACATCTTTCCTGACAACATGTTCGGTTTTCGACAGCATCTTTCGGCTCAAGACGCTCTTTTACAGCTTAAGCATGAGATAATCGACCTATCCACCCCAGCTGCTCGACGACAGGAAAGCTCCATCATAGCTACAGATTTTTAAAAAGCGTTTGATAACGTAAGGTCCCACACCATCATGAGAAACTTGATTGAAATTGGCTGTGGACCAAGAATATATGCAAACGTCAAAGCTTTCTTAAAGGACGAACGGCCACATTACACATAGGTGATATATCTTCGCAACCTATCACCATGGGTAACCACGGCACCCCTCAAAGTGTAGTGATATCCCCACTCTTATTTAATATTGCTCTCCTTAAACTACCGCATGCCTTGGAACAAGTTCCGGGAATCCACCACGCCCTGTACGCAGATGATGTCACCATGTGGTATTAGTGATCACTACAACTCTTTGAGGGCAACCTCCAAAAAAAAAAAAACAGCCTCGACAGTCCAGTCCATCGGTAACGCCGCGGGCCTTGAGTGCTCACCCTCCAAGTCAGAAGTGCTCGTTGGCCGGCACAGATATTCGAAAACCACACCTCTCAAAATCTAGATAGCAGACACTTACGCTGAGTAAGTCTGAAACATCAGAATCCTAGGAGCATATTTAAACAACAAGGGGAACAACGCAATTCCACTACAGAAACATAGGAGCAGGTGCCTCCAAATCTCACGCATGATTAGCAGGATTGCCAACAAGCACTGAGGGCTGAAGGAACACGACCTCCTGCGCCTCTTTCAAGCTTTTGTGGTCAGCCTGGTAACACACAGCTATTCGTACCTCCGAATAACCAGGACATATGAACAAAATATCGACACAATACTGCGCAATACACTTAAAAAGGCACTGAACCTCCCTGAACAAACATCCACAGAACGACTCCAACAAATGGGAATTAACAACACCGCAGCAGAGTTATTCAAAGCTCACATAAAAAAATCAAATAATAAGACCAGCTCTTTCGAAAACTGGCATGACGGTGCTTGCTAAATTGAACATCACACCACCGACGCATGTCAGGAACAAACACAGGCTGCCGGAGGCTTGGCGGAAATGCATCATCATCTGGCCTCTTCCTTGGAATATGGACCCCACATTCCATGCAGACAGGCGCCAAGCCAGAGCCAAAGCCCATGGTAAATACTCCGACGACGAGAGCGCCTTTTTCGTGGACCCCGCCCGGTCACATACAGGAATATACACGGTAGCAGTAGTAAACCAGGGGCAATGCGTCCACTGCATATCTACTATACAGGATTATGTCACAAGCTTGGAGGAGGTCGCTATTGCCCTCGCGCTCAGAAAACCAGCGTCCACCTTCGGCCTTACGGACTCATTGGCAGCCTATCGTAACTACCTTGAAGGCAAAATCAGTCCTCTAGCATGCAGAATACTTTCATAAGCAGCAGACGGCCATCTTGAGGTGGACTGGAAAAAGTTATATGGATGCCTGGCCACTGTGGAGTCAGGGGCAACGAGCTAGCTCACGCCTCCTCCTGAGCTCTCTTACCCCGAGACTCTAACTTCAGTGCAGGGACTCGAGCCGTTCCAGATCAGACAACCCTTCTGACCACATACTCTGAACTATAGGAAAACCAATGGCTTGCTCGGAGAATATATCGCCCATCGCATCCTCAACTCAGTAAAGCCACACAGGTAGTCTGGCGCCGCTTACAAACGTTATCCTATCCCGACCCACACGTACTTTCCAAAATAGATCCTGACAAGTACCCCGCATTGACATGTAGGCTATGCAATACTAATCTAGCTACACTATATCATATAGCATGGGAGTGCCAGAGAAACATATCTAAAACAGATGTCTTTAAGTAATTCGGTAGAGATTGGTGGGAGGTGGCCCTGTCCTGCCTGGGCCGGGGGGTCCAGGAAGCCCCAGTGGCCCACGCAAGGACCGGGGCGCAAGCCAATGGGGTCCCGGGCTAGGGACTCCACACATTGCTTAATAGATGTAATAAACATTGCGCCCGTGTTGTTTGCCTCTTTTCCTTGTGTCCGTGTACGTGTTTGCGCAAAGAAGTCATGAATGAGTACCAACATGCCCAACTTTCAGTACTGTTGTTACGAATTTCTTGTGCACAGGGCCCTTTTCAGTGTACTAATCTTCATCTGGCAAACCCTGCCACGCTGGTTTCACTAATAGCAGTAAGCGTATGTAAAGCAAGGACGGCGTCATGGTACTTGCGCCCGTGTTGTTTGCCTCTTTTCCTTGTGTCCGTGTACGTGTTTGCGCAAAGAAGTCATGAAAGATGTAATAAAGTTTTTCATCATCATCATCCGACGCGTGCTCTAGTGTGATAGGAGACCAGTAGAGGGTCGTGTCTATATATAACGCTCGCCTTCTACAGCAGCGTGCCAACGCTACCTGCCGCAAGGCAGCAAGTTTCTAACGCGTTCGTGCTGCATTGAAGGAGGTGGTAATCAAGTCAAGGAACATTTCTGAATACGAGTGCTAGACCATTGGCTCTGCATTTCACCACTCCTAATGAAAGGTAACCCCGCCGCGGTGGTCTAGTGGTTAAGGTACTCGGCTGCTGACCCGCAGGTCGCGGGTTCAAATCCCGGCTGCGGCGGGTGCATTTCCGATGGAGGCGGAAATGTCGTAGGCCCGTGTGCTCAGATTTGGGTGCACGCTAAAGAACCCCAGGTGGTCAAAAATTTCGGAGTCCTCCACTACGGCGTCTCTCATAACCACATGGTGGTTTTGGGACGTTAAACCCCACAAATCAATCAATCAATGAAGGAAAAATGCCGCCCACACCTCAACACCATATACGCCTTATGAACAATAAAATAATATTGTATATACTGTACACACATGTTTTCCCGCATTTACATGCTCGAGGGGGCAATGTACGGGGATGAACGGTCACTCAAATAGAAATTCCCTGGGCTTCGCCAACTCATCATCATCATTCATTTCATCGATATGCAGGGATTTTTTTTTCAGCCTCGTATTGACCTCATGACCGTAGTGGGTACCAGTAACAACAACAGCAATGGCTTTAATTTCAATTTTCAAGTACACACTATTTCCTCATATCAGTAATACTAAAATATTTCAGAAGACATACAGATTATCTGTATTCCCTTGGGTTAGATTGTCGGTTTTTCGATGATCCCCGAAAGTGGGTGTGAGGCAATCACGTATGATTTGCACTTCAACTTCGACGACAGTGAACTCGGAAGCGAGACCTATGCTTAGTGATGCCGAGTTTCGTGTTGCTCGTAACGATCGCCGGACTCTACTCAGCGGCTACGACTAAAGGCGTTCCTCTCCTGGAAAGCGTGAGGTAACGATCGAGTTTTAAAAAAAAATTGCCCAAACGAGTCATGAACGTGCGACACACGTGTCGTGTGGATCCCTCCGTCGTACTGGTCAATTTTATATCACTTAATATATCTCAAACCCCAAAGTTCTCATTTTGTTTATAGTCTGCGTGGCTTACAGTTAACAGGGCAAACGTTGAATACCTAGGTGAAAGTAAGTACCACTATTTTGTTTTCTTTTCTGAATTAACAAGCGAGCGAAGATCCGGATGGTTACCTTACTCGCGTCAAAACAAAAAAGACTCCTTCCCACCTGCAACTAGTAGCGTTTGCGCGAGCAAGTTAGTTGCAAAGTGACTACTTTGCTAAAAGCGTTCTCTGCGCTTTCATTGACACTATTGCAGGCACGAATTTGTGAAGCAATCATATGTGCAAGAAGAGGATGTCAGGTGATTCAGTGAGTGGATGGGGCCCAATAGCAATGCGAGAAGACGTAAATATTGTGCGGTGACTGGTGTAAGTCGCACGCAGGTGTGAACATCGGTAACCTTGAGTCACTCCTTGATTGATCGCCAGTCACAAATAGTCGGGCTAACGAAGATAGTAGCTGGTGCGATTGACTTTAAATGTATTACCGCGTAAAGGCACCAATTTTCGGGAAGGCTTTCAGGGCCTGCTATTTTGCCTTTTCAGCTTCTTCTTGCTATAACGAATGGACCTAGATTACGATATCACTCATTCATTAAAGTGTTGAATAAGCACTGGTTTACCTAAGTGGTCGTTTAACTTTTTTCATACTGCTCCTTCAAGAGGGCGGACTTGGTTCTGTTTCAATGGGATGAAATGCTTTGCACTGAAGCACTTCGCTTTTTTTCATATGGTTTTCTTTGGTCGCAGTTATGACGGGAACTTTCGATGTCGCCATTGCCTTGCTGTTACTTATGTTTAAAAGTTAAACATTTTTATGCAAACTCTCATTGACGTAAACTGAAGTAAACCAGAGGAATGTACACATACACATTCCATTTAACCACTGACGTTTTGAATGAACATGAAAATAACACAAAAAAGAAGTGTCCATTATTCGACATCTCTAATCACTTATTCAACATCGCTAAGGAAAAGTTCAAATCAGAACGTAGTTTCGGTGCACGTAAAAACAATAAGAATTTACTTTCGTTTGTGGTGGTCACGTTAACCACGACCTATTTTCGGTGAACGTAAAAAACAATAGTGAGAATTTACTTTCGTTTGTGGTGGTCACGTTAACCACAACCTATTTTCGTTGCACGTAAAAAACAATAGTCGGAATTTACTTTCGTTTGTGGTGGTCAGCGACTGTAGTTGCACGTGAACACTCAGTGGAGCCTTTGAAACCTAGTGATGTGGGTTCTATACCCAGTCGTGCGTCTGGACTGTGCGTATTTTATCTCGCACGAGCCAAGGCTTCACTATTTGAAGCACTAGGTCAGCTTCTTCAAAATCTTGCTTCACTCTCCCGAGATTCTTTCGTGGTCGAGTGTATAGGAGAAGAATCTTTCTTGTTGCTGCGCCTGTCTGCAAGGTTTGTATATTGATCTTGTCTCGGCGCCGGGACCGGGAGGTTCACGCAGGGGCCCACTTTGTGTGCGTGTTGTTGTACGGTTCTGCTGGCCCACTCACGGGAACGGTTACGCATTCGTACTGTCTGTTGACGTCTATTCAGGTGAAAGTCACTTGACATACAATTATTAAGCACAGTTCATTTGAAAACGCACAGTCATAATACACACCGTGCGCGGTTCGCAATGTAAGTGTGTATGAAAGAGCGTGATGCGGAGTGGAGAATGATGACGGTAAGTTGGGCCAGTTGGTTAGAATCCATCGTGAACTTACTTACAGTGCAACACCAGAAAAAATACAGGACAGGGAAGGAGCAGCGCCATCTTTTCTTTATCTTTTGCTCCTTCCGTGTCCTGTATTTTTTATGGTGTTGCGCTGTAAGTAAGTTCACGATGGAGAATGATGAACCGACAATTTGCGCAGCTTTGCCGCGCCGTGCTTTCACCTTGTGTTAAAGGGAACCGCGAAAATGGCGTTGGATGTCATTGTAACCATTGACGCGCGAGTACGTAAGCAGCAGAGCAGCATGTACGTTTACCGTGAAGCAGAAAAGAAAGAAAGAAAGAAAAAAAAAGAAAACATGTCCGACAGAAAAGCTTCAGCGAAAGAAACAATGTTTTTTTTTTTTTGCAGGCCCGAAAGAGAGGCTGAAGTTGATGAGCCAACAACTCCGTATGGAGACACGCTTCCATTACAGGAGGAGGACGAGACCGAGCCGTCAACCTCACCCAAAGTGATCAATGGTGGGTGCGACGTGTGATCACCACACCTGTGTTATTCTTTGTGACTACGTACCGTTAAGTGAAGCCGCATTACATGAGCTTAGAAAGCATGTGCTACGGCACTTCTTTTCAAGTATGGAATCCTTTCAGCACCCTTAGTCGGTGCCCCTCAAATGACCTCCATCCAAACGCCAGCGTAGTCATACGGGCACAACGAAGTCATCCAACCCCTAAGACGAAATCATCCAGGCATCGCAATGACAAAAAATGATACATCCGACCAAAATTAAAGAAAAGCAAACAAAGAAAAGAAAACAATACGGTATATTATTCGAGCTGTAGCTTTACAACGGTGAATTTTTTATCTACTTTTGCATTAGAGGTATAATTTTACACAAGCTGCAATCCTAGTTAGCGTCATATTTTTATTGGCAGCATACTTAGCGCTGCTATATGAGAAAAAGAAACGCCCCTGGTGGACAGCACATGGGCGATAGACACCGCATAGACAGCGCCTAGACACCATGGTAGATAGCGCGGGGTCGCGTCCACAACAACCGATGCACGATCGCGCGCACTACTGTGACGTTCTGGGTACTATAGTCCCCTTCACCTGGGGTGGCCGTTGCGGATTCTGTCGCCTAGCCACTGCACATCCCTCCTCCTCACCCTCTCCTCAATCTCGCCTTCTTTCATACCCCTCTGCGCTCTGCATTCGATCTCTTTTGTCTTCGTTCGCTCCGCGGTTACGACGACTGTGACGCCACTCAACATAAGAACGGCAGCCTCCCCGCACGACGAAGCTTCGCTGAGCTGCTTAAAAAACAAAAGAATTTTCGGTGACGCTGCAAATACACTGCCATTTCTCATACGCTCACAGGATCAGTACCCTTCAGAAGGGTTGTCCCGTGCAACCAGAGGTCGGACTGCGACGATGTCCTGGTCTGCCTGCCGTCTAAAATATGTGGCTGCCCGGAACTCACGCCTGTGCTCTTGCAGGAATCGGATGGCATCGTCTGTGCGTCGGGTGCGTGGGGAGTCTATTCGCCTGTCGTAACATGATTACCGTGTCATGGCTGAAGCTTCAGATGTGTTATCAAAAACGAATAATGACCGTCGGCGATGTTGGAGTCAGCAAGAAGTGATGTAAATACCCATCACATCTTTATGACACCGTCATGCGACGTTATGATGATGTGCCAGGTTACTAAACTTTAAGTCGTTGTGATGTTTCGCGATGTCGTCATTATACGACATGGTGGCTTGGTAAAATCTTTGCGGTGAGGCAGTACTGTGAAACGGTGTGAGGGGCAGAAACTAGTAATACCTCCTATACTGGAGACAGAAAAACCGCACTAGGGCTTGTTGCATAAAACCTTCAGGGTGGTAGGGGTAATGGAGGATCAGTACAATGTACTGCGCAGAACCAGCTAGGGAAAAAGAAGGAGATGAAGAAGGTGAATTTGGCTTTCGCCTCATGTTAGGCATAAAGGACCATGTAACTTCATTAATTAATCTGAAAATATGGGTAGAGTAGTCAATTCCAAGCTTGTGACAGAGGTTGGCATGACTGTGGGGTGACGTACTGACTTTACGTATGAAAATACGCCTACGAAAAAAACAAAACAAGCGCATATCACGCACTCTGTGAGAACGCGTCTGGTTCATGTGTTTCCTTGGTATTCAAGTTGCGTTTTCAACTGCTCTTCGGGTTTTCTAAAAAAGGAAAAGAAAAAAAATGGACGCATTGATTTGCAGCTCGACGGTTGAGCGAATCCTGTTTGAGCGATGCCGAGTGCATGCACGGCAACGAGCACGCACGATGCCTGGATTCCTCATGCAGCTGCCAGTCACGCTTCTACGTCTCCACGGACGGATCGCTCTGTTTACCCGGTAATTGAAGGAACAACCTTTGACTGCTGATGTGACCGTGCTCCTGCCCGAGCAAAAACAATGTTTTCGAGAATCAGCGCACCTCTTTAAAAAACCGAGAGAACCGAGACGCCAAGAGAGTAAATAGAGGGGCGCTAAGCTTAGAAATCTGAGATAGAAGTTCAGCGTCGTTTAATAGTTAGACAACTAGTTTAAAAAACTCAGAGTTGCTTAGGCAGAGGAAGCGCTAAACATTTAACTACGAGTTAGAACTCTAAAACCGTTCAGCGTCGTTTAATAGTTAGGCACTAGTTTAAAAGCTCAGGCAAATGCTTAGATAGAGGCAGTGCTAAATGTTAGACGGTGTTAGAGTTGGAACTCTAACAGCATCCTCGAGTACGGACTATTTGTTGCTTTCTTATTATTGTTCTCTCTCTTTGACCCTAATTCTCGAGAACGTTGTGAAGACCAACTTACCCAAATTTCTGCCGTTTCGTATTCGACTGTCACACCCCAAGGTTTGGCTTCCACACCACACGTTAATGCGCCTGAGGTGGTGCTTCTCATTCAAGCTCCGAGAATGTCAAAAAAAAAAAATGCAGCCCTTCAGGATTATCTTCTATAATTGCAGTGTTTTTTAATCGTAGACACCTGTGAGCATGTTCTAATGCATGCGGATGTTGCGGTTTTCTACTTACATTGATATACGAACGAACCAGAAAAGGTTCCGCGTCATGCTTAATAGACAGTTATAGTGTAGCGGGATTGTGGTCATAGCGAAGTTGCGGGAATGGCGGGATAGAAATGCGCATGCGCAGCACTTTTAATGACCCATAGCGTGTACCGCACGCACGCTATATTTCAGGTTCAGGGTTACCGTGTTTGCGTGGTCTACGTAGCGTACGTAAAACATGGCGGTGCTTTTGGACGCCCACTTCGAAATTCATTTAGTTTCCTTTTTTCGTAGCTATTGACTGGGGCGAAATGAATTTGCTCGCTTTCAGGTAGCTTCCACGACCAAGTATTAAACATAGTTTGACCTAGTTTTTGAGATCACTTCGCATTTCGAACGTCCCTAGCACTAACTAGAAGCTTGGTGTGAACAAATATGGAGCATAAATATTCACGCTTTTGGTGTCTGGTTTGAGTTTATTCACCTTTATTATTACTAAAAAGTACTAATACTGCCACGGTCGGGGATATAGGCGAGTATTCTCAGTTCCCTTTTTTACACTTTTTCACGTATTCACCCCTCCACCAGATGACGCCACTGTTTTATATTAGGCACGTTCTACACCACGAGCACGTTAATGCTACCCCGCTAAACTGCAACATGCTGTTCGCAACCAACGTTTGCGTTAGGCAGCTTGGGCTAGATGGTATGAAATGGCGATAGTTATAGTGTGAGAACGGAACGACGGCACACTTCGGCAGTACGTTTGCGGCATGGTAACGCTGTTCCTTTAATCTCCGCTTTCACGCTAACGCTAAACTATAACTAATACAAAAACAAGCGTACATAATGCATTGTTTTTCTAGATTTGTTATAAAAACCGCAATTACCTTTCATTTCGCGATGTTATATATGTTCACTGTGTGTGGCACAATATTGTTGAATTCATCGTTGAACTATTACTTCACTCAACTGCTAGAATCTCGGATCTATAAGCTCCACATGATATTAATGTGTAGTTGCTTTACTTTCACTACTGCAGATTTCGTCGCATGGAGCCCGCTGCGAACCGCGGTAGTGACAGCCGTATTGCTAATACTGGCGTTTATTGTCCTTGGAGCACTTGGATACCAAAGGTGAGCTTGCTGAAGCAACCAGAACACAGCTCCGCGGCTACTTCTTGCACGCTCAGCCTTGCCATCGAATCGAAGCGTTAAAAAAGGGTACAATTCCATGATATTTAGGCATAACTCCTCACCTATACTCAAAGGTTCCGTATGGAACTCTACATGAGGGTTAAGCGACATAAAAAAAGCGCTATCAAAAGTTATAGCTAATATATGGCTGAGTCAGCATCTTGGATGGCATTCTTAAAGCGCACAGAATCGCGGATCACTGCCGCGTCTTCCGGAAGGCCATTCCAGTCTCGGCTGGTGTGCAAGAACAATGACTGCAGAAATGATGTGTTCTGAGCACGTGGCGGAATCACAGCATTTGAATGAATTGTGTGATGACCTCGATGGACTGGTTGGATGAGTTTGTGGTCACGTGTGGCTGAATAAAAAAAAATGGCAGCATATCCACGGAGTGAATGATGGGTAGTGGGGCGAAGCATTCGTCCGTCCATTCGTACTTGCTTCCATCCGTTCCTGCGTACGTCTGTGTAACCGTCCATGCGTCCATCCACCCGTCCGTGCGTGTGTCTGTTCGTGCGTCCGTCCCTGCGTTCGTCCATGCATCCGCGCCTGCGTCCGTTCATGCGTCCATCCATGCATCTGTCTGTGTGTCCGTTCGTCCATCTATTCAGCACTCCAAGTACCACCATCTCGCATCTTTTCATCATATATTCTCCACATAGAAGCACCGCCATCCAGCGGACATTTCAAGGACTAAACGGGAGGTGGCACATGCGCACTTTCTTACGGCTTGCGCTTCAGGTTTACTTCCCACCTTTAACCACCTCGAGTTCATGGCATATACTAGTTCACTGTATTCATGGCTATGCGGCACAACGCTCGCTAAACCTTTCTAAAACCAAGGAGGTTACACCCAGCGAGTATAACATAGCAACCCTTTCTTGTCAGATCGTGCTCAATGTACATGCCAATAGCTGCTAATGGGGTTCGCAGCGTGCGCGTTACCTAAAGGCCGAATGCTCCTGTCTCTCATTCCCCCTTAGCAGCCATTAACATGTGCATTGAGCACTATCTTTTATTGTTCAACAACGCACAGAAGAAATCTCTCATCGGAACCACCTTGGAGGTCAAAATCGTAAGGACCGCTATTTCGGGTATGTGCCACTGGTGGTTACGTACTACGAGGGACGCACAAGCCACGCCATAAGGAGCTTCGCCCCTAAAATGGGAAGTAGATACGAAGCGCAAGCCGTAAGAAAGTAAAAGCCGAATTCTCCGCCTCTCATTTCCCATTAGCAGCCATTGGCATGTACATTGAGCACTATCTGACTGAAAAAGTTTGCTACGTCATACTCGCTGGGCGTAACCTCCTTGGTTTTCGAATGGTTTAGCGAGCGTTCGGCCGCAGTGCCATGAATACAGTGAACTAGTATATACCATGAACTCGAGGTGGTTAAAGGTGGGAAGTGGACCCGAAGCGCAAGCCGTAAGAAAGTGTGCGTGTGCCACCTCTCGTTTAGTCCTTGGAATGTCCGCTGGATGGCTGTGCTTCTATATGGGGAATATATGATGAAAAGATGCGAGATGGTGGTACTTGGAGTGTTGAATAGATGGACGAACGGACACATAGACAGATGCATGGATGGACGCATGAACGGACGCAGGGGCGGCTGCATGGACGAACGCAGAGATGGACGCACGAACAGACACACGCACGGACGGGTGGATGGACGCATGGACGGTCACACTGACGGACGCATAGACGAACGGAAGCAAGAACGAATGGACGGACGAATTCTTCGCCCCACTCTCCATCAGTCACTCCGTGGATATGCTGCCATTTTTTTTTGAGATGCTGGAGTAACGAAAGTATTCTGATGTAATAAATCTGGCTACTTGGTTCTAAACACACTTCAAAATTCCAGTATGATTAGTTTGGTGGGGGTCAAAGCCGGCGGATGCATATTGAAGTTCAGTTTTGACGATGGTGATATAAGCGAGAAGTTTATTGGAAGGTAATGGCGAAAACTATACGGCGTATGTAATCAAGAGCACGGTTAGTGGAGTGAACTATGTGATTTATGTGGTCACCCTATATTAGGTCACTCAAAAGATGGACACCTAGGGACTTGATTGATATAGTAGTAGCTATATGGCAGTTGTTTATGGTGTACGTACCAATGCGTAGTTTCTGCGATAATGAAAAAAAACTAGCCACATTTTATTCGTATTCAGTGGCATCAACCAAGTGCTACACCACTGTTGAATGCGTAAAAGGTCATGCTGCAAGGAAGGAATATCGGTTGAGTTATGTAACGAGTCGTAAAGGACACAGTCGTCAGTAAAAAGGCGTATGTTAGACTCAAGAGAAAGTGCATTGTCCTTGATATATATCAAGAATAAAAGAAACCCCAGAATGGTACCCTGGGGCACCCCAAACAGGACTGGGGAGAGGTTGCAGGAAAAGTAATTAACGTGCACAAATTGTTTCTGGTTCGTTAGGAATTCTTTATTCCAGTTGAAAACATGCTAGTGAATGCTTAGTAAAAGACGAGAGAGGGGCATCTTATCAAAGGCTTTTTTGAAGTCTAGAAGCAGTGTACCGACTGGGATGCTACGATCTATGTGATTTATGTCTCTACGGCCTTGTAGGTTTACATGACAACATTCATAAATCCTAGGTACGTTTATATGAAACCGTAGATAGGCTTATGAGAAGTACAGTATTCATTTAAAACTTCACTTTCGACGTTTACCATACTAAAACAATATTTTTCACCGAGGTGTTTTCAAGGCTTCATAGTGTTTGATTACATAATACATCTACTTGCACAAATCAACAGCTCAGTCTTATCCTGTCAGAAGACGTATGTATTCTGCATGGTCATTATGTATGCGCCATGACGTCTTGCTTTCAAATATTGCCGTCGTCTTCAATAAAATGAACCTTGCCACACTTCCTAACGCAAGTGATTCTGCCTAGCAGGAGGCGGGGTTCAGTGTCACTGTCCCATCTCATTGTTGAAGATTCTCATGCCTACGTTCCCACTTGTGTGTGGTTCATCGTGAACTGCATACACCGTATTGTCGATCTTTTGACATATTGGACTGTCTATCAGCGCCTGATAAATTTAGGGGAAGTTCTTAGCGCCATTAGGTAAGAGCGTAGACTCAGCAACGCTTATCCTTTCAATTGCTGTTTCGCTCAACATTTGGGAACACGCGTCCAAGTGAGAACCACACGTAGTAACTACAAACCACGCTGCGCATCGCAGGCTGCGCAGGCCCAGGAGTCATGAGGCACAGCGCCTACTGCAGCCGTCGTCGTCACCAAAAAGCATCAGCTGCTCCGGCCGCGTCACTAATGTTTTCGACGGCAGCCTCGACAAGCACGACGATCGCATTAAGTCGCCCTGGCGCTGGCTTGGTTCTTTCGTATCCAGTGTCACGTGTAGACTGGAAGAAGTCCGGCGTCGTTGTCGATGGTCTTTGTCTGACAGAAGTCCAGCATGGGAAAACGCGCCGGAGCAAACTCCAGAATCTCAGGTTGCAACCCAGACTGAGTCTTGCGGCCAATCGGGCAACGCTGTCCAACCCGTGCTTTCCAACACCACCAACGGCACGTCGACACGTTTCAAGTCAGGACTTAGCATCGCAACGCGAACTTCTCGCAGCACAGCTTCACCTGCAGTGGGTGTTACTGCCTATCCGGAAGAAAGGGAAAAACGAAGAGGACCCGTACCAAGCCCTAGAACAAGGGTATCGACTTTGTCGACGAGCACGCTTATGCCCTGTAATCGTGCATACTGGCGTGGTAACTACAGATCGTGTTCGGCGTCATCTGCGGTCGTGAAGGCTAAGTATGGAGGTCCGCGTGGTTTTTGGGGGAACAGCACGTTCAACTTCGGTAGACCAATCGAAGAAAGAAGCCCCGACCAGCAAGGACGGACTGCTGTGGTCGAAACGAGCACACCAGAATTTGTCAAGTTCACGGAAAGCGAGCTTCGAGGCGGAGTTCTCAGGATGTTGCGTTCCGAGGAACTCGCTAAGCCAACGTCGACGCTGCGTGTTCGGCCAGTCGTGTCGGACGGCGACGAACACGTCGAAACGGTCCTTCAGAAGAGCTATCCACGGGCTTCTCCCTTAATACAGATAGAGTCATCCTCGTCTTGCTGCGGCGGTCACAGCTGTCCCAACTTACATTTCTACGGGCCCACCGTCGAGTCGTGGAGTCAACACGTGGGATGTAGCTGCGGGTCATGCATGAAGTTGCCAACCGGCGAACGTGATGTCCGAAAGGACCTCAAGTTGGGTTCCACCAACAGTCAGCCGACGTGGCCTTATGATCGCGTCGTCTGCAAGGGCCCAGACCGCAAAGCGAGGACGTGTGAAGCGTTTGCTGTCTATGGCAAGGAATCGCTACCCAAGGAAATAAGGAAACTTCTCGTTTCTCCCCTTCTGCGTCGGGAGCCACAAAACGTCTCGATGACTGGAAACTGCAGGTCAGCATGTCGGGAATCCTCCCGTAGCAGACATCTTCACAACGAAGCCTTGGCCCTGAACGCGACGTCCAATGGAGTGCTGTCCACAGCTACGAGGAGATTTCCATCCCCGGCACGCTCTCTGGCGCCAACGCTACCTTCACCGAAGCGCCTCTGTGGCAAGCCCGAAAGTAGCAGCGAGTCGTCACGTTCACCGGGGCATACAAATCTAAGGATGCCTTTCGAGTTCTGTGCATGCCAGCATTCCACCTCTAAGCCGCAGGCTGCTCAAGTCGCACCATTTAGTCGCAGTTCGCAGCGCCTTAACTATGAGCATGAGTTCGAGGTTCGAAGTGCCGCTCTGAATGTAAGCGACGGTTCTACCATGTCGTCGTGGGCCACACGTTGAGCCCCCATAAACGTTGTTCTTGCGCGGAGACGATTTTCTCGGCTGATGCAGGTAGACATATTAGATGATGGCGAAAAGCTAAGCCTTACATCAATGTGTACTCGAGCACTAATATTTTCGATAGGACAGATGGGGCAAGTATGAATGTTTTATGAGGATTGCTTCGATCAAGGGCCATGATGCGCTGAACTCATGATGTAGTGCTAATTGGTCTTTCCTGCAAACGTACCGTAGAATAAAAACTTGTGAATCGAAATACCTAGTTTCTGGCATTTAAAGGACCCCGATGCACCCTGAGTTAAAAGACGAAAAAGGGCATCTCCCTCTTTTTCATTACCCTCCTCACCACTTACAGCTTCATAAAACACGTTGACAGCATCAGCGCTAAGTGTTCAGATTATCAGCATTTCACGCTTTTCACACTACAGCAGCTTGTGATTACTCCGACAGAGCACACATCGACCAACGATTCTTGCTCCATGAGCTGCAAGAAAACTTTAGTAGACCGAACATGCAATATGCACAGTTATGGCGCGTGCTGCAAAGCGAACACGTCAACAATTTAAGCGGCTGCTGGCGCGCCATTCTGGATTGTTAGCACCTCTACCGACAATACCCCATCAGATTTTCATGCATGTGGTTGGGAGTGTCTACAAAATTTGGCCATTACCCACCCCCACAGTTAGAAACCACTGCATCATTGTACACCTGAAACTATGTGCCTATATATATGAAAACAGCAGCCATACTACGATCATCCTTCACCTGCGCTCATGTAGTATTGCGTTATTGCAGTGTTCTGTCCACCACGCCCCTATATCTTTTTTTATGCGCATAGTATAGTTGTGGTGCTGTGCCCCTATATAGTTCACATCTTCTCACCTTTAGAGGGTGTTTTAGCTAAAAACCACCAAATAATGAAAGAAGTTATACTTGAGCACTACCCGTCTTAAATTGGCGCAGAATGTTTCTGAGCCATATAGAGGATGTAAAAATATATTTCCAGTCCATCAAGCTTGGCAGTTCACAAATATAACTTAATAAACATTGAAACAGGGACTCTAGAAAAAAAAAACTTAAGTACTAAACTTTCAGTGCTTAAACAGAAATAATGGCATTTTCAATCGGCGGTAAGACAGCTGCACTTCCTAATTCTCTCCAGCCTTGGATTAAAGTTCGCAAAATGAAAACGTTATCGCATCACTGCCACCTAACGTGCTGTGGGCTTAGTGTCTTCAATTATAGGTTCTAGGAATCATCAAAGACTATTCATAGAAGAAGGTCGTTTGAACAGGCTATCGCTGAATATTGTTGACGTTAAGCGATGGCAAGATGGCACCGATAAAGAAAAAACATGAACGAAAAAGCGACCGCCACGTGATAATGTAGTACGAAACCACAGGCAGAATTTGACGCAGCACCGTAATTTTTTTTTCTTTTCAGCGATAAGCGAGCAGCGAAACGTCGGTTTCAAACTTGAGGCAAGCAAGCAATTCGTGATTGATCTTCTCGTTAGTTTGATGAACCATTATTTGGTTTGGCTTACAAAAACAGTGCGAAGGGCAGTCTAGTGAGCATCGAACATATAGATCATTTAATCTATAGGTAGCCCTCCACTACGGCGTCTATCATAATCATATGGTCGTTTTGAGACGTTAAACCCCACCTATATCAGGTGGTATAAATTGGCAGGTACGTGGTGCTCTAAAAAAAACTGAGCACTCGAGGGTGCCAAAAACTGTCGAAGGCACCTTGAAAATCTAACGACATCAACGCCGTGGATGTTTTCAAGACCCCGAGTAGAAGCGTTTCTTTCAGGTGCACCGCACTTCTCCTGTAACGTACTTCTCCCGTACTTCTCACCGTACTTCTCCTGTATACCTGAATTGATGTATTTGAGCATGCGTGCCCGTTATTTCGCAAGAAGTAGTGCAGTAGTGCAGGCGACAGTTCAAGAGCCGTTCCAAGGTCTTGCCGCACACTAGACGCAAATGGGCCTATACGACGTCGTGTGCTTGGGAGGTCAGCCATGCGTCGGGATGAAAATGACCGTGCCCCGGCGCCAGCAGCGTGGGAAATAGCCAACAGCGAGCGCTGCGCTAAATACAAGCACCAGGAACCGCGCGTAGAGCTTAAATAGGCCCTTCATCAGGATTGATGATTTGATCGATGTGTTGGGTTGAGCGTCCCAAAACCGCCATTATATTATGACAGACGCTGCAGTGGAGAGCTCCGGAAACCGCCAGGGGTTCTTTAACGTGCACCAATATCTAAACACACAGGCCTACAGCATTTCCGCCTCCATCGGAAATACAGCCACAGCAGCCGAAATTCGATTCCACGACCTGCGGGTCAGCAGCGTCCGAACTACTTGCGCAATTGTGAAGAAATCGCAGCATTTGTTTTATATAATAACTATTGTTTAAAATGCGAAGCATTTCTTAGTGAACTTCGGCGACTTTGAATCTATCTATCTATCTATCTATCTATCTATCTATCTATCTATCTATCTATCTATCTATCTATCTATCTATCTATCTATCTATCTATCTATCTATCTATCTATCTATCATAGATACACATATACCATATCCGCATAAACGACTTTTAGCTCTCCTGGCCGTTTCGATATTGATATCAATACCAAAATTGGTATGGCGTAACATGACTGTATGAAGATCATATTTGACTAGTCGTAACATTAAAATAATGACAAGTATGTCATGAATGTCATAACTTACATTTCTTGGTCCAGAAGTTCTCAAAGTGGTTTCGTTTATATGGCATGTTGTAAAACTAGAATGGTATGATGGCTTGGCGAACTCAAGCACCAGACCCTAACATGAAAATCACGACATGCGTGTCATGTAACAACATGACAACATACCACACTGATAATGCGCTCGCGACCCTTTCACTAGCTTCATATTTACCAAATTTTGTATTACGCGACGGGAATGAATGACGAAGGTATGATACTGGTGCAAACATGATATACATGAGATGTGTGTCATGTAACAAAATGATTACATCTTACGCTCATGATGCGCTTGTAGCTGTTTCGCTAGCTTCACAAGTACCAAACTCGGCTATACGGGACGTGAACGGACGACATAGGTAAATGACACATCCAAACATGATAATCACGACATGCGTGTCATGTACCAACATGACAACATACCACACTGATAATGCGCTTGCGGCCCTTTCGCTAGCTTCATATATGCCAAATTTGGTATCACGTGACGCCAATGGATGACGAAGGTATGTGACTGGTGCAAACATGATAATCATGAGATGCGTGTCATGTGAGAATCTGACTACATGCCACCATCAAGGCGCCAATACATTTTGACGTGACGCGGTGCGCATGCTCGCCGGCGTTGATTTCGTCGCGTCGCGCCGGCGTTGCCACCTCAGGTGCCGGTCCTGCCTTATACTCGCAGGCGCGCGCCGCGCAGCGTTGCTTCGACGCATGCGCGTTTCTGCGCGTCCGGCATCCATCCGTCACGAAAAAAGGGAGACGCAGTGTCATCTGAATTACGCCTCGGCGCGAAATGCAGCATGTCACATTTTGTGCTGGTTGCCATCGGGCTGCGCCAACGGACGCTGGTCGCACCTTGTGTCAGAATATAGATTGCTCGCGTTTTGCTAACGTAGCGTCACTGTGCCTAGCGTGCGCGCGCGTCGACGCTATATTGGAGTATATTGGGCCCTTCATGATGCGCTCGCGGCTGTTTTGCTAGCTCCACATATACCAAATTTGGTGCTACGTGACGTCAATGGATGACGAAATATACGACTGGTGCAAAAATGATAATCCTGACACATGTGTCATATAAGAACATGACAACATACTACGCTCATGGCTTGCTCAGGGCCGTTTTGCTAGCTCTACATATAATAAACTTGGGATCACGTGACGTGAATAGATGACGAAGGTAAACGACACATCCAAATATGATAATGACCACACGGAAATCATTTACGGCCTCATTTACCTCCACATCGTAACGTTGTGCTGATCGTAGAGTGACATATGGACATTTCTCATTCGTGTTTCGCATATAATCGATTTCCGCTGTGCGTGAGATCTGCGAATTTTTCTCTTCATTTCGCTATTGTACTCCAATATTGTTCAAGTTATCTTCAAAATTTCAAACCATGGATTCCTCGCCAATCCTGCGAAGTAAGCATGTGCCTTAAGGTAGGAGGAAAAAAAGACAAATATGAATGAATCGCCTGGTGTGGGTTTGAACCTCATCTGAAAAAAATATTATCATAAACATCATCAGAATTTGTTAAGAAGTTCTTCGCAGACTCACAGTTTTTAAACAGAAACCAGTTTAATTCAAAACAAGAGGAAAAAATAGAAGAGTAACAACAAATAGTGCGCGTGACAACTGCCTCCATTGGGGTCACCACTGTCTCGCAGCATGTTGCCTGTCTAGCATTTCGATTCCGCCAACACATTTACCTCTCTTTTACTACACTCACGAAGTTTCTATCGTAAACCGTCTTTTATTTGCTGTTTTTCTCATCTACCAAGGTGAAAGCCCTGAGTGACTCATGAGACAGAGAGCTTGAATAACTTGGCGTTCGATACACCCTAAGCCGATAATGACCAAAGTTAAAGCAACTGCTGTTTTTAGTCTTTCAATACCAACATCTATTTTCATCTCCACGAAGTGAATAATGATTGTGGTGTCGGACCAGTTTCGGTTGTGATTTTACATTCTCAGGAATTCGGCCTGAGGGGGCGGGCGCTCCACAGCTGTGTAATATAGTGAGCCTACATGACCGACCGTTTATGTAGGATCCCCAGTATAAAGTAAATCCCTTGGGTGCATTAGTAAGATAAAAGTAACGTTCCTCTCTCCTCCTCCTGCACCGGCGTTCTCTATTTCTTCTTTCGACCATAGTTCCACCTATACGCGGTGCTGTGTAAGTCGCAGTATTTCTATGTAAGTCGCAGTATCCTGGATTACACTCAAGTGACGACCAGTTTTCAGATCCTGATTGCATATTTCGTCAATGTACATGCTTATGTTTTTTTCATGAGCGTGATTGAGTGCATAAAAGTCAAGCGTGAGCATGTGTGCGAAAAAAACTGAGCTAGAAAACGTGCTACAATACCATGCTTTTCTGAACCGCGCACATTAAAAAAACGTTATAAGCTGTCGCAAGGTCGGCCACACAGTGCAAAAGGTAATCGCAGCTGTCGTCATCATACACGGCTAGCTAAAACTTGATGTGTACTCTTTTGAATAAGAACGCATGATCAGAAAACTTGAATAATATACACTGGCTTGAATACGAAATGCGGTCGCGATGGCGGGGGTGGAGAGAATTTTCATATCCCCGTTCGCGCATCAGCTTCATATAATTAATGCAACATAAAGCCGCAACGCTGTACTTGGGATTCTTTTCTTGTTGCGTTAATGTGCGCTCCCTGATAGCGTCCAGCTACATTCAGGGGGAAGTCACGCATCAATATGAGCGGACATGATTCGAATAAAACATGTGGGCACGAGATTTCATGCAGTGTCTTCAAAGCATGTTCCTATAGACTGCATGGGCGTTTTGTGGAGCCCGTGTTTATAAAGATTACGTTAGTAGAGTTCAAACACTTTTAAGCCTTCTTAAACCGTACTAACTCTACCATCAACCTTCGATCAGGACTAGTGAATATTATTTCAAATAACTTAAGCCTGTGCACACAATCGCATGCAATGTATTCTGGGAACTTTTCCTCGCGTTACAAAAAACGCACTCCTTCTACGCGCACCCTGTGTGGAGATATGCCAATGTGCATGAGGATTGTGTTAGCATAGAAACTTTAATGCGCATTATGCAGGCTGATCCGATATACAGCCGACTGCCACATCATTGAGGACGAACGAATATCGCTCGAATGAGTCTATCATCTGTTCATACAATTCAACGCACCCTTCATACACCACATTTATTCTCGCTAGCCACGTATTCCCTATACACACAGGTACTGAGTGGAATTACGGCAGTGTTTATGGGGATTACGCTAGCGATGGTAATGCTGCTTTAAGCTGGCTGAAAGTGTATTGAGTCTGCGGGAAACCGTCTAGATGAATGGAGAGCGTACAGATGGATCATTTGGTTATTATGAATATAAAGCGTAGGTATACGTAAGCTCGTATACATGGAAGCAGTGAAAAGGAATTAATGGAATAGCAGCATGGTAACTGCTACTGACTGCGGGTACACAATGTCTGCCTGCTCCGTGGGGAGTGGGGAACTAAAAGAAAAACACACATTCGCACACCTTCATGCACTCTTCTGAGTTTTTTAACCAGTGAAACCGACGTTTAGTAATGCTTTAATCGCAACGGCTAGTACTAGGTTTAGGTTTTACCTGGTTACAACACACCAGGGCGGCACGTTTCAGCTTATACCAGGCTATAGGGATAACGGTTGGTTGTTCCCTAATGTCCTGGCGCAACCCCCACGCATCATCGGCCATGAAATGGGCATTACCCACTTTAAGAATTGAAATTGTTTTATCAGCCGAAAACGTTTCGTTACGGATGTCCTAAAAACACATAAATAAAAGTCGGATTCAAATGGAGAATATAAATTGAATAAGTGAATGTTCAGAACGCTGAGAGGACAGCTTTTTTTTCACCTTGTGCTCACTCCCTCGTGCCTGCTTGACCTTTGATTCTTGGCTATCACCCACTTCGAGAAATCGGCCATGATACTGAGGGTAATATAGTAGGAGAAATTTGCGATTTAGGTGAAAGAAAGAAACCAACCGGGATCGTTATAGATTTATAGAAATATTGAAGAATGATTAATTTATGTATTCGCACCTGCTTTCTACTTTTGTTGAACTGGTGTGGAGTAGTGAGGCTCGGGTTGCAAAATTTTTGTGGTCCATATCGTAGAGTTTCCCATATTATTCGCCAGAGGGAACTCTGGTGTTGTGGTCGTTCAGCCACCATGTGAATAATGGGTAGTACGCAAGTTTGCTTAGTATTCGTGCTGACGGGCTTTGAACGCACCTTTGGCTTTGTTTATTTTTGTGTGTTGGTTTTATTTCAAATAAGAGAACAGACCGTTGCGAGCTTCATGGGCCTATATGAATTAGTGATCATAAGAAAAAAAGTCAAGGTGTGTAATTACTAAACCTTTGGTGTATTTTGTCTTGGGGCAAAGCGGATTCAGGTCCCGCGGAGCCAAACACATCCGCGAGAACTAAGTTTAGACAAAGCCGTGTACTGTATATGCTCCATTCCTTTGCTGGCTTAAGCTCCGTGAGTTGGAGCTCCCATAGACACTAGCGCCGGTGTTCCCTCTAGTGTATATGTAAAAAATATGATACATGCGAGAAGAAGCTTTTTCTTACATAGAACAAAGAAAATGTGCAAAAAAAAAACACACCATCTCGCGCGAAAGGGAACCGTGTGTAGGTGCAAAGCAGCCGAGAGACGGTGAACGGCACCGACAGAAACTCGTTTACGTCACCTTAAGCAAAATCTCTATTTGACTAACACGGCCGGTGACCAACGCTGCTGGCGACCATGACTGCTAAACAGTCGACCCATCAACGTGCACGCCAGAGACATCGAAGGCGATCCTATGATGGGACCAACGCAGACGCGCTCTGGCTCACCGAAACGTTGCTACCTTAGCCTCCGACTAGGGACAGTGAAGGGGGAGCATAGTAAGAGAGGAGAGAGAGGAGAGTGGACGCATGTGCAGTGGGTGTGGGGGGAGGGGGCGGACGCATGAGGAAAAGATGGACACAGCCCCGAGCAAACGCTGATTCGCATCGAAAAAAAGGAGGTAGAGATAGGAAGCAGGAAAGAACAAATAAATAACCAGATTACCTGAAACATGGCAAAAAAAAAAAATGCACAGTTCACGTATGCACGCTGTCCATTTATGCGCACGCCTACCTAACTATGTTTTTTTTTGTCAATGTATTGTACCCACTTTTAAGCAACAACCTCGTATGTGTGATTAGTCTAATGATAAATAAACAACTAACTAAATAAATAATTATAGATGTCAAGCAAGAATTCAAGAATAAATGCTTTACGAAGCGGAGGTTTAGACAATTTTATGCATAAGAGCAAACATATTTGCTTATGAACATCTACGCGCCATTTTTCGAGCGAATTTTTTGATGCAGTCTTAGCTACACAGGTGTAGACTTAGAAAAGTTTTTCTTGGGCGAGTTGGGGCATATTTACAAAAAAAAGAGGAAAAAACTGCGCTACCTGACACATACGTAAAACCACACAGACACACAGGCACAGACGTTTACGTACGTACGTAAACGCCCAATTTCGCGTTTGCGCAGACAACTAGACGATAACGATGCATTTAATTCCTATTTATTTGAGATACTATTCAATTCAAGATAATATTCAAGATAATATTCAAGACATCGCCAACCAAATGCACTAACTCCGTACTTCGCAAGAACGGACACGTTCAAATTTTCATTTTTTCCACGCACCATTTCAGACTGGAACCAGGCAATCAAATGTAGTACTTGCGATACTGAGTAACTGTGCACTGTTTTTTTTTGTTTTGTTTTGCGTGTATTGTATTTCTCTTTGCATTACACCATGCCCTCCTGCTTGGACCGAAGTGTGGTCCGCAGTATGTATTAAATAAATAAATAAAATTCCGACTGCGACAAAACCATTATAGAGGTAGGTTTCTGGCGTGTATGGTATTCCGGCATACGCTAAAGTGTACAAAAAATAGCGGATGGCCGGGCGTTGGTGTCAACTTGTGACGCGTTTTACAACCACTGTTGGACCCACGCTTGCTGTGGCCTAGGGTTATCGTGTAGTAAAAGATTAAAATGGCAACTTATTTGGAATAATGGCGCTGCAAGATATTAACACCAGCAGTGAATTAGAATGCCTCATGCTTCTGCAATGACATACTTTTGTGATTGACTGGTTTATCTCGTCTCCATTCGTTGGCGCCGCCTATCTGAACTCTGATGCCTGCGGCTACGGCAAACCAGCTCAGACAGAGTGGTCGGAAAGAGCATTCAAATTTTGATTTAACCAATCACTTCATAAACAAGGTCGTGATCTAGACTTGGCAGGTGCTGTTTCCGCGAAGAGGATCTCGCGAGTACCAAGAAAGACGTCATTTTACGACATCATTCCATGAGCGGAAAACTGCGAGTATGGTTTACTTTTTTTGTGTGAAAGAGAGTCCATGTTCCGTGAAGCCTTGCGCGTGGCATAATTTATCTGGTATTTTGGTAATACGATAACGTTAAAAGTTCGCGCACCAACGAAAACCCTCCAACGCGACTGCCTACCTTCGGCACAGCGGAGAAGCCACCCAAGCCTACTTGCTGCTCTTATTAAAAAGTCGTGACTGGCTCGATTGCCTCTTTATAATAACTGTGGAAATGCGCGATTGTCTACAATGTTTGCGTTGGTGTTGAGGGTGCCAGTTGAGATTACATTGCTTCTTTCACATTTCGCGTTCGTACTCGCAGTTCCCAATTGTCCAAGTTAACTCTTTTTTTTTTCGCTTGTTTCTGGTTCAGAGCTGTGCTCTCGTAGCAGACATGCAGAGGTGCCAGCAGATTACCCAATTGTGAAATTTGAGTTATACGTTGCGGATGCCTGGCAGATGCGTTGAAGCGTCGTAATTCAATGATTCGTATTTTAAGAGCGCGTGCACGTGTTCTGTGGTATTCGCCTGATAAGAGCATATTCGAAAACAAGTGATTGGAGTGGTCTTATTGCTTAAGAACCTTCGCTAGAGGTGGTGGTTATAGATAACACGTAAGCAGTGCGACATTTCAACACAAAGCACAGCACGACGCAACGGCGTCGTGCTGTTGCGTCGTGCTGGAGAAAAGTCTGTATAAAGCTACACTGCAGGCAGAGGCATTATTATTAAATTTCGGACAATATCTCAATACAGCGCGTTACATCGGCTTAGGCCGAGACTGGGTGCTTTTCCTTAACGTAAAGCTATTTTTATAAACCTCAAGAGGCCTTGCTTACCATGCTGCGTCTGCAAATGGCATCTTCTACAAAACAAAATTGAGTGCACGGAAAAAATATGCTGCATATGCAACAAAATCAATGGCAGCTACACACTCAGGTACAGACGCCTCGTCGAGGAAAACCAGAGTGCAGGGCTTCGTGGGCGCCGTTCTAGCCTTCTTCGGCCAGAACTGAAGGACTCGTTGCCACAGAAACTTCGTTTCCTGTGTTCGTTATTTATATCAGCTGGATTTTTTTCTGACGCAATGCACCAACTAGCCAAACGACAAGTGTTCTTAGAATATCTGGTATACTATCGAGAACAAGAAAAACAACATTCTTCTTGCCCGAGTCAACATTGTTCGTCTATTTTGGACATGGTGTTTTACAGAGCTAAAAGCAAGCCATCATAAATAAAAAAAAACTGAATGAAGAAAGAAATAAAAGTACGAATTGTCGGCTGCTTTAAGCCACTGTTTCAGGAGAAGTACTAGAAGTCAACAACGTGTATAAAGAGAAAAAAAAGCAGATAATGCATCAAGTCTACTTTATTGAGTTTCGGGCATACATGATTCGAACACATAATAACCCCCTACCGAAACTTACGTAGGACCTTTACTCTGAAAATTGTTTCATAGGAGGAATTATCAATCTGTCGTAGAAGCAGACATGCTTGCTGAGTTAACGAGGATTGCACAAGCAGAGCAAAGCTTTTTGTTGGCGGCAGGCATTCTTTTATATTAAAGTATGAAAAAGCTTAGCCCATTAACTACGAGAAAAATGACGGAAGCACGCAAAAGCTAAATGCATCCTTCTTGCGTAACATTGAGCTAGGAGAGTTTTTTCTGTAAACGCCCAGTTTTTGGAAGACGCAATCTTTTTGCAAGGGGTATTTATATTGCATCTTAGAAATACGTATTCGGAAGATGTCTCGTATGTTATCTTTATTTTTAGAACAAATAGAAGGATTGTAAACTCAGTTACTGGTTTTGCAAGAGAAGCCGAATTAGTGAGTGAATGAGTGAGCGTATTTGTGTGCATGCGTTTTGTATGTGCGTTTTGTTTTGTGTGAGAGGATGTGAAAGGGCGTGAGTCGGTGAGATATCTCTATTAATTATCCCGCAAAGTGGTGCCCTATATCTGGGCGGCATTGGAGGCAGTAGAAAAAAACCTGTCTCTCGGCAGCTCACTCGGCTTGCTGGATCGTTCAAATCTCTTTCTGGACGTCTGAGATAGGCAGTGCAACTCCCCACCACACCTTTAGTTAAACGGGGGAGTGTGGGGATGACTGAAACGTTATTCCAAGCTATATTTAATACCGGAGGCACTCAGTTGCGCAATGAAACCGCATTTAAACTGTAAGATTATAAATATACAACTGCAATTTTTCAGAGTTCTTCAGCGCCATGTGCCTATGGGAAAAAATAAAGCGTAGCTTCACTGTCGCGAACGTCAAAGATCAGCAGCCCTGGAGTAAGCTGCTCTTAATCGACATATTTCCCAATTCATCTTGAAGGAATTGACAGTTATATTTTGAGAAATATCAAAACTTTCGAGAAGCAGAGAGCCAGACAGACATGACAAGTGTTTGATTTTCTGTTGTTTACTTAACGAAGGCTTTGATTGATTGATATGTGGGGTTTAACGTCCCAAAACCACCATATGATTATGAGAGACGCCGTAGTGGAGGGCTCGAGAAATTTCGACCACCTGGGGTTCTTTAACGTGCACCCAAATCTGAGTACACGGGCCTACAACATTTCCGCCTCCATCGGAAATGCAGCCGCCGCAGCCGGGATTCGAACCCGCGACCTGCGGGTCAGCAGCCGAGTACCTTAGCCACTAGACCACCGCGGCGGGGCACTTAACGAAGGCAGATGTACCACAATAGTGGTATAGTGGTTACGTAGCTGGACTATTCACCCGAGGATCGCGGCATTAAATACCGGCTGTGGCGACCGCATTTCAATGAAGGCGAAGTTCTAGAGAAGCGTGTACCTAAATTTAGAAGCACGATAACATAAAAGGAAATATAATCCAGGATGCTCTAAATTCTCATAGATCTCCAATACACCGAATGGCACTGTCATATTGTGATTTTCGAACGTCAATTGCCCCAATTTTTTTCTATAAAAGAAGGAAACACATGTCTAGTTTGAAAACTGACCGTGATCTATTTTGGTAATTAATGAAAACAAAAAATTAAAGCAACACACTGGGGCGAACACTTACTATTATTCGCTTTGAGGGGGAGGAGTGGAATGGCAGAAGTCCTGGGTGTATTGAAAGCCTTGAGCTGGGAAAAATCACGTCTTCGTGTCATGTGGGAATATCGCACAAAAGAATCTTTTTTTTTTCAGCAAAATGATAAGTGCAACAAAAGTGTGTGAATGGAACGAAGGTTTGATAACGCAAAAAAAAAAATGGGTGACATGTGTCTCCGAGTCCTAAGTTTACCTAGCTGCTATATCTTGGAAGCCATAATACACGACTACATCCTCTTTAGTCAACTATGGCCTTTCGGCGCGACTTTTCCCCCTTCATAAGTAACACAATACCGTACTCTGCTCCAGAAGAAGCCCCAGAGACAATGAACTACGCAAGACCACCCTGTTTAAACTGTATTGTAACCCAACTTCTGCCGGTAATTTATTGTTCTTTTGTTTCAGCACGATGTACCTAAAGTAACTGTGGCGTCAGTTTCCCATTGTCTTGATATTGAGCAACTTTGACTTCCTTTGATACACTTCTAATTAAACGAAGAAGCGTACGAACGGCTACAGATTATACAAAAAGGCCAAAGGAAGCATTCAGATGTGGGCACGTGGTTTGTTTCCCAGCAGTTAAATTAAGTTCGGAAGTCAATTTTTGTTGATTTTGTTGTTTCTTAAGTTCGGAGTTTTCAGTTTTGTTGTTTTTTAAGCTTTTGTTGAATTAAGTTCGGACGTCAAGTTTTGTTGTTTGCGATGTACCAAGCCCCAACTCACCTGCCCAATTTCTTTCTGACCTTTGCGAACATATTGCATCCTTTAAAAGTACCAATGTGATGCTTATAGGTGATTTTAATCTCCCAGGTATTGATTTGGAGAACTCGTCCTTCTTTGTCGAATCCAACTTGCACGTGAACTACCTACGCAACATCATGCTTTATTTATCATAACTTGCAGCAAGTTGTCAAACAACCGACACGTATTCACGATACGTCAGCAACGATTCTCGATCTTATTTTTGTAAGCCGATCAATTGAAAAATTTTCTGTCTCTGTTGAACCTGGCATTTCGGACCATAAACTCGTGTATTTCACGTGCTCATTGAAACCGTGTGACGTCATTAAAAATAACAAAATCACTATTAAAGATTATTCTAGAGCCAATGATGAAAGTGTTTTAGATTATGCTGAAATATGTCTTGACGGTTTACAAGGCCGTGATATTACTGCTCTTTGGAACCGTTTTAAAGAAATTATCAATCATTGCCTCAACAATTTTATCCCGAGCAAAACTAAACGTACATCTAAAGCTACTCTCTGGATGACAAGAGATATCTTGCAACTTAAAAGAAGAGTTAAGCGCTTAAGACGGCGGTGTGCTTCACGTGAAGTTTTTCAACAAATGCAAAATAAGTTAAATCTAAAAGTGAGCCATGCTAGGCGGTGGTACTTCCAGCATACGCTACCAGAGTTTATTCGCTCCACGCCACAAATACTTTGGGGCTTTCTAAGAAAAAAGAACCAGGAAATTAGCCACATTGTACACGAGGGAATCATCAATAACGAAAGGCACAACACTGCGCAATATTTTAATGAATACTTCCACAGCGTTTTTTCGAGTTTTGATGCTGCTACACTTCATAACCGTAGATGCGTACTTCCCTGCTCCCGATGTATCAATGCCAGGTGTCGTTTCTATGCTACTTAACCTTAAAACGAAGTCTTCCTCAGGTCCAGATGATATACCTAATGTTTTTCTGAAAAGATATTCACAAGCGTTAGCACCTTTCATAGCTCGTACATTTCAAATGTCCCTGTCTTCAGCTACACTGCCCAATGATTGGCTTTTGGCACGTGTTGTACCCATACTAAAAAAACGTGACCCCACACTAGTAACAAATTATCGCCCTATATCACTAACCTCGTCATGTTGCAAACTACTTGAACATATTATAGCTAAGGAAATTAATAAGTATTTAGAGGATAACTGCTTACTGTCGTCCTGTCAACATGGCTTTCGCAATGGTTTCTCTACTATCACACAGTTAACAACAGTTGTTCATGATTTTGCTAGTGTTCTTGATGGGTCAGGCCAGGTTGATGTAATATTTCTAGATTTCAAGAAAGCGTTCGATCTTGTGTTACATAGCAAGCTTATTACTAAACTAGAATCGATTAATCTTCTTATTTAGTTAATTGGGTGGCTGCATATCTGACCAACCGCAGTCAGGTCGTTTCTATTAATGGCCACTCATCTGAGAAGCTACCAGTCTCATCTGGTGTGCCTCAGGGCAGTGTTTTTGGCCCCTTATTATTCTTGATATTCAATAATGACATAACCAACGAAATTCATTCCCCTATTCAAATTAGAATATTTGCGGATGATTGTGTACTTTATAATAAAATTAAAAGCCATGAAAATCAAGTATTGCTCAACAATAATCTCTAAAGTATTGTTTCTTGGTGTGATCGGTCGAGCATGCAGTTAAATTTCAGTAAAACAGTGTATATGTCAATAACTAGAAAGAAATCTAAAAAACTTTCTTTTAGGTACAAGCTGGGTTCTGAAATGCTTGCAGAAGTGAAGCAATACAAGTACCTGGGAATCACAATAACTAATAACCTTAATTGTAATATGCACATTACCAACAGATGCAACTCTTCGTTCAGGAAACTTCGTTTTCTCAGACATAAACAAAAGGATGTACCCTCTAGTACAAGGTTAACGGCTTATACATCACTGATTCGGCCTAAACTCGAATACGCCAGCATTGTCTGAGATCCGTTTAGAAAAATTAATATCGATAGACTGGAAATGATTCAGCGTAAAGCTGTCAGGTTCAATTATTCTAAATATCATAATAGTGACTCTCCCTCTAGTTTAATGATGCAGAATAATAGTCAAACACTACTCCTGCGCAGAAAAATACAGACTAAAACTCCTGTTTGCACTGAAAAATAAACGCTTTGCCATAAGCCCAAGTCCTTATTTATTGTCGCTTACTGCTCGAACAACACGGCATCGTCATGCTGACTCTCTAACACCCTATCGGACACGCACTAATCTTTTCAAATATTCCTTCTTCCCAAGAACTATCACCGCCTGGAACAACCTACCATATACCCCCATACATAACGACGATTTCTTAGAACATGTTACTGTTTGAACTTTTGACAATGATTTACCAATTTTTATAGCTTCATTATATGTTATCCTTCTGTTCCTCGACTCATAGTTTAAAAAGCCAATGTCACTTGCCTTGTCTCATGCCTCTTTGTGTATATATATCTGACGTGCTTTTACCGCATGGTCTTATTTCAGTGTGTGAAAACTTTTTGTTTGATGTTTATACTTTTGTTGCTTCACCTTGACGTAACACTTTTAAAGAAATTATGTAGTTTTTGCCTTATTTTTTGCTGCAGTTTCTTTTTTACACATGCCAGTGTTATTTTTTTGCTGAGTATGCGATTTCTCTGCCTTTATTTGCTTTGTTTGTGTCCTTTTTTTTGCCCTTCCTGCTTGGGCCCCTGTTTGGGCCTGCAGTATTTTATAAATAAATAAAAATATGAAAAGTTAAAGTAAAAAGGAGGAAGAGCATTGAGTGATTGATTGATTCATTGATTGATCGATTTATCTGGTGAGCGAGTTAGAGTGCGGCTTCACCTACAGGCACAAATTCATAGGGCATTTAGTCCTTTGTATGTACATTTAAAACAAACTACTACAATTAGAAAGCCCCGTTCTGACAGTGGAGCCGTTTATTCCACACAGCCAGTTACACCAGCGTATACATGTATGCGCCTGCATGTAATCTGGCTTCGGAAAGCACGTCAAAAAATATCTTAAGCACACGAAAACAGCTTAAAAAAGGAATAAAGGAAGTAAATATATATTTAGTATTTACAGGAGTTCGAGGTCACTGCTACTATTAACAATACAAGGTGCCTCTCAGAATACGTATGGCACCATTTTATACTTGACTAAAGAGCAGTACTCCTCCCAGTACTTCCCGTACTTCTTCGCGCACAGCCCCTCGAAGCGGTTCGTACGGTAGACAAACCAACACGCGAGAAAGATGACGTAGAAATACGGCACCACGCTGGCGTTTCCAGCTGGCAGAACCCAGCTGAGACCTGCGAGCAGATCGAATACGTAGTTCGGGTGCCGACACACAGACCAGAACCCGGATGCGACGAGGAACTTCGTGTCGTCGTTGCCGGCTGCGTCCTTGTACGCAGCCTTCATCACTTTGGCCGGTGAGCCCCATACGTTACAGTCTCCCTTCATTTCCTGAACCAACTGCCTCTGACGTTGACACCACCATGACAACGAAATCATGACGATCCCCGCCGCCATGATGACCGTGGCTGAAACGGGGCGCATGTCCACTGGATTCTCGACCATGTAGACGCTGGCCAGTGAATACATTGCCGGAACAAAGGCCATGTGGCTCCAGCACATGTAAAAGCCTGCGAAAAAGAAAATAATTAGGCGTTATAGGTATTCTTTACTTTTTCTTGCTTTTTGTTCAAGCCCCGTGTTCGCTGTGAGTAGTTTTTGTATCTTGAGCGGAGCATCTGCCTCGAAGGATTAGAGTCATGTTATTGGGCCTTACGAGAGTGGCCGGTAAAACAAAATAGGGTTTTATTTCTGAAGACTCCGTAAGGACTTTCTTGTGTCTTACTGCTACGAACAGGTGGCCTTCACTATCTCTTTCAGTCTTCGCGTGTGTGAATGAACATAATTCATTAGAGTTGCGTGTAATATTGCGTTCAAGATTTGTAAATACCAAACCGATTGAATCAATGCATTTCTTGCTTCTACTGTATTCACTAATTTACTCAAGCCACTCAACTCAATTAACTGTATTCTATTTATCTGTTAAACCTTTTCAGTAAACCTCCGGGTCATATACAGTTGCGGCCACCAAGCGGGCGCCGCGCGAAGTATTGCGGCTGAAAGTTCCGCTCAGTGTGGGTGGTCTACGTATTATTGAGGTTGTATGCAAATGGTGAAAAGCACTTGCTAACCTAACGTATGGGACGAAATTGGAGGACACTTCAGCTTCGTCTTTAAGACTTAAACACGTTACCTTATCTGCAAACTTCCCCCACCCCTCACAAACACACGCAAAGTACTTGTAGTAAAGGTTTACACATGCTTCAACAACAGTTTTTGAAGAGAGTGTCCTGTGTGCCCAAAGTACGAGCGAGTATTGTGCGCTGTAGGGGCTTGTCATGGCAGTCACTGCGTTCGTATGCGCTGAGTTCGCTCACTTCACCCACGCACTGCACTGGCACTTTCAGTTGCTGTAGTAAGAGGCCATTTCGAATGCACAGAACCTGTCACAAGGGCGTGTCAACAGCTCGGTGGAACGTCTACACACTCTCGACATTTCTCTCATGGTATCGATGGATGCGGGCGTAAGAGAATGCGCGCACAAATGTCTGAACCCTTTGGTATGGGCAACTAGCGATGCACCCGCTACGTTATTTTAAAGGGACGACCACGTGGCATGGTCAAAGCAGTTCTCGAAAGCGGTGGGAAAACTGAAAACTGCACCATCGCGATGCCTCGAAGAGATGGCTACCATACCATGCACCCGTCTCTCTCGCAGGCGGCGACAAAAGCAGAACGCGACACCGTAATCCAGCCGTGATTATACCACTTTGACAAGCGCTAGCCTAGCTTATTTATGTTGACATAAAGCAAACTGCGTGGAAGGCCAAAGGGCAAACTCTGCCCGGCTCATATGTTGATTTGTAACTACTTCGAGTCTTCGCTTACGTACAACATGGTGTGTTTTCGCGCACAACCAAGGACGCCGCAGCCAATGCTGCCCACACCAATTTCCGCGAAATAAGCTAACACTCGGGCGTTAGAATTGACAATGTTTTTACTTGTGCCTCTTGGCGTTGTTGCACCACCTTCAATAATACAGAATCAGGATAGGATATGGAAGTTTCTCGCACGAACAATTGTAGAGAATGACAGCCTTGATAGTAAATACCAACTCAGGATTAAACTAGCGATGTTATTGGACATTGCGTGTGCACTACGATCAGTGCTGCTTCCTGCTTACCTCCCCTGTCCACCGTTACGTCCATGCTCTGCATGTAGAGGTCTTCCCACCAGAAGAACTTCGCAATGTGCGAGCTTTGCAGAAGTGCCGATGCGGCCATGGCCCAGTTCCAACCTATGGTGTCCACCTGCGCCTTCCAGCAGGCGAGCACGAGGAGTTGCCAGAGCATCATGCCAAACCGGCTGTTGAACCACATCTTCATGTCGAACCTGTCACCGATCCGAGGATAGAGCTCGATGCCCCAGTAGAAATCAAACACGATGTTGCCCGTGACGCCAAACTCTCCCGGCGAAGGGTCTATTGTTCCCATTAGAAACAGCAGGACCGACACGAACGCTCCCGCGATCACCAAGGAAACCGTGAAGCCGGGCAGGGCTCGGTAGATCGTGAAGCACGGAAGGTCTTCCCTGAGAAGAAGCAGGACAGCGAATCCCATGGTCATCAGGTAGTAGGTGAAACCCGTGTTCCAGTAGACGGGCTTGTGTCCAGAGGAAGTGGTCGGGCCCCAGTACTTCTTGCCGCGCAGCGCTTCGATGGACAGCGAACTGTACAGCGCGAACGCCAGTAGGAACTGCCAACCATCCCGCGGCCCTAGTACGTGCGTCGTCAAGGATTTCCATAGGAAACTGAGAAATCCGGACTCCAGGGCGAGAGATAGCGTAGCGCAATGCGTTATCACAAAACAGACTGTGCAGACTACAAAGGTGGGCACGGTCAGTACGAAGACGATTGGCATAACCATGTACCAGAAAATGCTCGATGACAAGTCGTCGGGTTCCTCTTCCCCTGCACGAAAGGAGAACGAACGGAAGTGACCGGCAGTTTTGTAACATAATGATTTCAAAATTTTAACTTGTTAAGATACGTGTTTGGTGTTGTCCCAAACTGAGCGCTGAGTAGTGGTTGGATTAAACAGCTCCGCTCTTAAATGCGTTGGTAATAAATGGACTTGGTAGCACGACAGCTATGGCTGGACCTACCTGGCTCGTCTTTGCTATGCAGATTTTCGATATCGTACACTCACCGTTGTAGTGGTCTGGAGGGCCTGCTGCCTGCGGCGGCACACGCGCCTTGACAGACCTCCCTGGCATTCGAGTACTGTTAACCGCTTTCCACTGCTCTGCGGTGTCGACGATGGGTGCGGTGCCGAGACCCCCGGAACTCAACACCACCAAGACTACTGCGCCTTCCACTTGCGGAGCGTGAGTGCACCATCTGATGCGTTGAACGATGATAACCCACCCCCTCTTCTGGTATCTTATGGGGCCTTGCAGCGCCATCACACCATGACAGTGACGTCATCGATGATACCACGTTACTACAACAAAAGCAACTATCCTCGAAGATCACAGTGTAATCAGCGTGGCAGCACGACAGCTATGGCTGGACATAACTGGCTCGTCTTTACCATGCAGGTAACTAACTGCCATTGCTTGTTTGCCAAAAAAACGAGTTGTAGTACGCTTGTTGTGCTGCCCAGCCCACGATGCACGCGAAAGTATTTTATGATTGTGGTTGTATATTGCTCAATTTGCTACTTCTAGACGGTGATATTGAAGCCAATCCTGGCCCTCTCTCTGATTATTCGTCCCGCGCGAGCTTGTCTGCGCAATGAAAGAGCTGCAATCAAGGCAGTCGGCCATACTAGAGGGATTGATAACAATCCGTCTAACCCTTTCTTATTCACGATAACTCTTTCAATGAGTTCAAAACAAGGCTTGAAAAAATTGAATTAGAGTGCTTGTCATTGAACACTCTTCAAGTTGACATGAAAAAAAAACTTCAAGTAGCTACTGCTGATTGCGCAAGCCAAGTTTCTTCGCTGTCTGCTCGGACGAAGATGCAGAAGACAGGTCCCATCGTAATAATCTCGTTTTGTGTTTAGAAAAAAAAAAGCTTAACGATTTTGAGTACTTGGTACTCAACCATGGGAGAGCATGAAGCCGTCCCTTGGGAACACTTCTAGTTTCGGTATTAGTGATACGCCAAAACAATCTTGGCAAGAAAGCGAACAACTAATCCTTTGTCTTGGCAAGACATCCCTCGGTCTAACTATTGATTCCGGTTCCATTGAGCTTGCGCACAGACTGAGCTCCTACAAACAAGGCAGAAATAGACCCATAAACGTTAAGTTTGGAAATTTTAGAGTAAAACAAAATATCCTTCTTCAAAGTAAAAAAAATTAAAAGATCTGTCTATGGTGTCAGCGAGGACTTGTTTGCCGCAAACACGCTTAGCCCGCAAACAACTAGTGCAGTTTGGTAAGGCTAGTAAACTAGACTTCCTGCTCCGATACGACGCCCTTTATTTTAATAAAAAAAACCTATATTTATTATTATACTGCGTAAAAGGTCGTTGAGCGTATATTCTAGCGCCAGGTACACAACGTAATGATCCAAGTAGCCCGCACCGAACGCCCCTGTCATTCCTATACACAAATATCCGTAGCTTAATACCCAAGCGTGACTTGCTTTGTGGCCTCATATCCTCATCCTCAAGCGATGTAGTCTTACTAACCGAAACATGACTTAACTCGTCTGTCCTAGATTCCGAGTTGTTACCAGCATTTCCTAATTTTCATATATTTCGGAAAGATAGACCCGATGGCTCGCGCGGTGGTGGCGTTCTTATTGCTGCTAACCAATCTTTGATTTGCACGTTAGCAAACGTATCATCAAATCTAGAATTCTTATGGATATGTTGTGATGCTACGTTGCCGCGTATGCTAATCGGTGGCTGTTATCGACCACCTAATAGTGCCAGCTAGTTCAATGAAAGCTTCCATGTATGCTTGAAAACCATAAAGGAAGCCCATCCTAACTCTCCCATCATCAGTGATTTCAACTTTCCTTTGATCGACTGGTCTAAACAAGCAGCCATGCTATTAAGAAATAGCATTGAAAGTGATTTCCTGAACACGTGTCTCACATTTCATCTATCTCAACTAGTCACTCAGCCAACACGCATTTCAACTCATTCTTCAAACATTCTCGAACTACTTTTTACAACACACGCTGACATCTGGTTCTCATTAACTAATCTCCCACCAATGAGTGATCACTGTGTAGTTCATGGCAACTTGACTAGTTATTTACTTAAACCAAGAAAACTATAAAAATCTTGATGTTATATGACAAAGGTGACTACGCTTCTATGACTGATGAGTTAGCTCTCTTTTGTGACGATTTTGAAAATCACTATCAATCACGCTACATCAAAACTAACTGGTCAATTTAAAAATGAGATGTTACGTCTAACCACAAAATATATCCCCATTATTATTGTTAAAGAGTGAGCATCCTTCCCGTGGTTTAACGGTAAAAAAGAAACTCAAAAATAATAAAAGAATGTTATTCGGATATGCTAAGTGTCCCAATTTCAACTTGGCTTGGGCTAAATATTTTGCTGCAGCGAAAGATAATCTAACTTCAATCACGCAGGTCAAAAGTCACTTTTACGGGACCACGCTACCTTCTTTGCTGCACAACAATCCTAAACAGCTCTAGAAAAATATTAAACCCGAAGAAACGGAAGGTATTTTGCTAATCGATTATGATGGTTGTCCCATTGACAAAAAGGATGTCGCTATTGTACTAAACAGTACGTTTTGCTCGGTTTTCACCCGTGAATCCACTCAGACGCTTCCTTCATATTCGCCCTACGCGCATTCGCTCATGCATTGTATTACCTTTAGTCCAAGTTGCATTGTGCATATCATCGACAACATAAAAAATTCGTCAGCAGCTGTAACTGACGGTATCAATACCAAAGTGTTAAAAAACGCAAAAAAGGAACCAGTATCATTTTATCACTATTACTTCAGCAATCATTAGATTCAGCTTCTGTTCCAGAGGACTGGCGGATCGGGAAAGTGGTCCCCGTCTTCGAGAAAAGTAATCGGTCGTCTCCTAAGAATTACCGTCCCATATCCATCATCAGTGGCTGTTGCAAAATAATGGAGCATATAGTGTACTGTGAAGTAGCTCGTTTTTTGACTACTAATAATTTTTTCCATCCCAATCAACATGGTTTTCGTCCCGGCCATTCTTGTGAAACCTAACGAGCCCTTTTCTTGCATGAAATTCATTCTCACCTTGATAATATTATCCCCATCGATGCTATATTACTTGATTCGGAAGAAGCATTTGATAAGGTTTCCCATCGTCACTCACTGCTTAAACTTTCATGCCTAAACTTAGACCCTTCCGTGCTGAACTAGATTCGCGAATTTCCAGCCCATCGCCGACAGTTTGCTGTTACTAACTCTTTCAAATCTCCCCTTTCTCCCGTTCACTCGGGCGTTCTACAAGGTACTGTACTAGGTACCCTCCTTTCAATTTACATTCTACACGTAACGTCACCTCTACTATAAGACTATTCGCCGATGATTGCATGTTGTATCACCCTGTAAATAATGCCTCATATTCTTCCGTTTTACAGTCAGATCTTAACACTATACAGCAATGGCGTGAGGATTGGTTAATGTCGCTAAATGTTAACAAATCTTTCCTAATGACTTTTCATCGTCGTAATAACTACATCGCTAACACTTACTCTCTAAACAACTGCCTCATAGCCGCCACCAACACTACCAAATACTTAAGTGTTCATATCTCATCTGATCTAACATGGACTTTACACATCATTAGCATCGCTAACTCAGCTAATCGAGTTCTTGGATACCTACGTCGTAATCTTGCTTCGGCACCCGCTGCTACTAAACTAATAGCTTATAAAACACTCATCAGGCCTAAACTGGAGTATGCTAATGCCGTTTTTTATTCTCATCAAGCTAACCCTTCCACTATGCTCGAATCCATTCAGAACCGTGCTTCCAGATTTATTATCTCAAATTACTCAAATAACATAAGTGTGTCAGCAGTCAAACACCAGCTTAATCTTCCTAATCTTGCCTCTCGTCGTAAAATTTCACGCTTGTGCTTGTATCATAAGTTTTTTTTTTTCATTCCTTGCCACCAGGTAGTGCATTCATCAGACCAGCATATCGGACATCACGACATTAGCACACCAACGCAGTATATCCCATGCGCCCAAAAACAAAGACCTTTTAGAAGTCATTTTTCTTTCAGACAGCACGTGGCTAGAACGACCTTCCCGCCCACATCGCCATGCCATCTCAGTTCGATCAATTTAAAAACGCCATGAAAAGCCATATTTTATCGTTTTAATTATGATTTACTGCTGTTTTTTTTTACATTTTGTTACTGTTCGTTCCAATTTGCTTCTTTTTCGGTTTCAACTGTTATGTTTTTTTTTGCCCACCCCTCGTGTAATGTCCCTCGGGACCCTTGAGGTACTAATAAACGAATAAACGAACTGCCACGTGTCTATCTACAGCCCGCGTCGAAACCATAGAGATCGCAAGACATAGAAAATGTGAAAATATTCCTTCTTCTTTACCCACCAGCCTTGAATAAATAGTTTCAGCCCGTTCAAAAGAGCGCTAACAACATTTACTGCGCATTTCAATCACATTCAGTCTCGAGTGAACCTCTCTCAGTTTGCGCACAGTGTGACGTCACTGCGAGCACCTCACGCACCGTTCCCTCTTTCGGAGCAGGTGCTGGTTGGCAAAGAAGTTCCGCCGGCAGGGATATTTCTCCTTAGCAGCGCTGCGTGTGTCGAAATTCCTTCGTCAGAAATTTCTGCGAATCGCTTTTTTTTAAGTCCCAGCTTTTAAACGGGAGAGTCGCTGCCTACAGAATTTACGATTATACTGGGTTAACATGCAGTGATTTGTTCGTAGTAGAAGGCAGCAAAAAACAACAAAAAAGAACTATTAGCTTCTTCGAAAGCGTCGTCTTGCATGTTCAAGGTGACGGGTGCTTCGAGAAATATTTGCATGCCATGAATGTGAACGTATTCAATCTCCGTCGCGGCATCTTCACTGCAGTTTTAAACCAAGTACAGCATTGGCGGCAGCATGGTTTTGAGCTGCCATGTGCGAAGACACAAGTAAGGTCCTCACTGACGGTGCTAAAATCTGATTGGAGATGAAAAAACAAACAAACAAGGAAACACTCTTTCCTATGCGTTAGGCCATGGTGAACCAATATTGTCAATGCTTTTGAACGCACACTACAATCCACAAACACGGCACATTTTTGAAGACGGTGCCGCTGTTCTCGCCAGGTCATCACATGTGTTCACTTCTCGAAGATAAACAGCCAGCAAGCGAGGAAAATAGTTCGTCACGCAGTGTACACCGCACCTAAAACCTCTCTGACACATACTACAGCTAATATTGTCACAGTAAGATGAAGTTTAAGCCTTAAAAACAAAGACAAAATTTCGGATGATCCCGCGTACCAGGAAATCGACGTTATATGAAGCATGCGGAGGGAAAGTGACCGTGTTGCAATTCTTTTGTTAAGAGACACGTCATGAATTGACACTAAATATGTGTAAAAATAGCAAGGTGTATAACAGCTGCATATTGCCGGTACTTAGCTACAGAGGAGAAACCTGGAGACTTACAAAGAGGGTTCAGCTTAAATTGAGGACGACGCAACGAGTCATGGAAAAGAAAATGGTTGGTGTAACATAAGAGACAAGAAGAGAGCAGAGTGGATTAGGGAACAAACCGGGGTTAAGGATATCATAGTTCAAATCAAAAAGAGGAAATGGACATGGGCTGGGCATGTAGCACGTAGACAGGATAACCGCTGGTCATTAAGGGTGACTTACTGGATTCCTAGAGAAGGCAAGCGGGTTAGGGGGAGAGAGAAGGTTAGGCGGGCAGATGAGATTAAGAAGTTTGCGGGTATAAATTGGCAGTAGCAAGCACAGGACCGAGTTGACTGGCAGAACATGGGAGATGCCTTTGTCCTGCAGTGGACGTAGTCAGGCTGATGATGATGATGATGATGATGATGATATGTAAAAAATGTTGCACGCACATGCATATGTTGAAGAGTTTCAGATGTTTATATAACCAGTTGTTTGCACTTGCACAACGATGCGAACTTGAACATGCGTATCAGAAACACCATGCAGAAACTGATATGAAGTGCTGATTCTCGCGGTGATGCTGGCCCTGGACACTGCTACTTAAATGAACTTCAGCGCATGGCAACTAACCACAATTGATTTTTATCCAACGTGACGGATGTATTAAAAGAGTACATATGAAATGTTTGAAAAATTGGGTAGGCAGCACTGCAACCACTATTGACGTTTTACGTAGATTAGCTTCTATATGAAAAATTGTTCCGAGACCTGGCGTAGCTCGGTGGTAAAATGCTTCGTTGCAACGCAGAATGCTTAGATTTGATTCCAGCTGGGACCCTGACATTTATTCTTTGCATTCGTCGGGTCGACGCTACCGATGTCGGGTATTTTTCAACGCTCGCGCGTTATAATCGCCCATGTGTGTTCTCCTCGTTCCTGTGTAGATGCTAAGTGTCAATCACCTGTGGCACATACCCGCATATCAGCGGCACATGCCCGCCCATGGGTATGTGCCACTGTCTTCCGGGAAGTGTTTGACGACGTACGCGACGGGATTTTGTCATTATTCATGTCTTGACTAGCGCGTCATATTCGTTGAACCCTCTTACCCACCCTTGCTAACCTTGGTTCACGCCAAGTTAATGGGGTGACCTCGAGGGCATCCAAACGTGAGCGGATGGATAGATAGATAGATAGATAGATAGATAGATAGATAGATAGATAGATAGATAGATAGATAGATAGATAGATAGATAGATAGATAGATAGATAGATAGATAGATAGATAGAATGATAGATTTGCACAAAGTCGCCGAAGTTTGTTAGAAATGCTTTGCATATAAAATGTTGCTCTAAGCACCGCATGACCATGCCACTCTGAGCCACCAGCAGGGGTGTTTCGTCAACCGCCGCCTTGAACGTGCGCAGGTGATGTCACGCTGTGACGTACCCTGGTAGAGGTCTATTGCTGGAAAATTTAATGTTTTCTCAAAACTGGTGGTATCTCAACTTCTCACGCTGTCTGCGCATGTACACGATAGCCTTAAGCATTTGCAGTCTTTCTTTTGAGCAGGCCTCAAACGCAGTTACTCAAGCTTTCTTGAATTCGTTTGTTACACTGCGCATGCACTGTTTAGGTCAGCAGACCTATAGATACGCTTGAAGTACTACTGAATGTAGTTTCAAGCGCAGAATATAAACCAGTGGTAATAAATTTTAGTATGCCGACCCTAGAAGGTCCGTGAAGCCATTCCGAGGATCCACGAAACCGATCTTCGATATAATGCGTTTTTGAAGCCACAGAATGTCCCATAAAATGACTCTATTTGATTTTAGTAGGCTTCATCACATAAATGTCCTGCATAGCGGCGGAGCTGACCTACAATATTTTTCTTTTTTACGAGGTCTGTGTGAAGCTTCTGTTGTAGTTTTTTGCGCTACATACCCGCCAGCATACTTTTTGTATGCTTCCGTATTTGAAAGGCAAACTTGGCTAGAAATTGGCGAACTGAAGCTGTAGACCACGCGAATCATTGACGAGCTGATGATATTGAATTGATTTGCCACCATAGTTTGACCGATTTCTGCTCGGCAAAAAAAAAAAAGGCACCTACTTCACGCTCTATATTTTGTTACTTTAGGACTTCACTCCCACCCCCTCTTACCCCGTTTGCCTTTTCCCCACTGCAAGGGGCCCCTCATAAATTCAGCCGATCCATTAGGGGTACAATAATTACCGTGGCTTAGAACCACTGATGCAGGAGGAGAAAACCATCTAGGGCTATTAGAGGCATGATTGGGTTGTCAGGTTAGGAATGACTATGGCATAAAAAAATTCCTAATTATTTAAGCATGATGTTGTTAACACTGATTTAAAGGCGGCAGACCAGCCAGGAAACGCATCGATAGCGATAGCAACAATTTGGGGACTACACAAAGTATGATTCATATTTGCAAGGTTCTCACGGATTGAGTTCATGTGGTTCTCAAGTGCATTAATAATTAATATCGCTATAATTTGTCTCCGGGGTAACTTGGGGATATTTCTACATGTGTACTTGTGGACGCTTGATGTCGCAATATTTACTTAATCATAGGGTAACATTTACCACACTTTTTGTGGTTATAAAACCCGGCTCAATGACATGTAGATTGGAAATAAATCATTCATTACTATCGTTATCAGTATTACGGCTTTCGAGCGGTAAGCGATTCATACCACTTGCCACATTTCGCACATTAGTCTGGTGCACTTAAAGTGTGATAGGGGAGCCTGAATATATTTACCGATGTTGGATATTTTCATAGAACAAAGCTAACAGGGTCGAACTAAAATCTTGATCATTCCTGTAGATGTGTGTCTATATATGTGTGCTTATTCTCAACGTCAATGTTGGAACCGACCCTCCATGCGTATGTAGGCACCAGTTACCTATGATAATTAAGGGGTTTGTTGATTATGAAGACATAACAATGCAAACTGCGTGATTACGAGATCACGGTGAACGAAACAGCAGTTGTTCTCACTTCCAGTTACACAATATTTGCTGTAGTTATATTTCAGTATAGCAGCGATGTCAAGTAGATGTCATTGCTGCTTAAAGATAATTAAAATAATCAAAACAGGCTCATTCAAGTAAGTGAAGCTATATTTGCGTAAAGGACTACAATTTTTAATAATGGGCCGGAATTCAGAGTAACAATCACCAGGAAGGTTGTTTATGCCTTAATCGTAAGGCCTTTTTGTTTATTCAAGGTATTAATAATTAGGTAATCATGTTAGTCCACTGAACACGAATATTGCTAAACGTGTTTATTGTTAGGAAGGGCATAAAAGATGTACCTCAATTATGTCAAGTAAATACATCATAAATTGTTTGAATACCCGACAAGTTAGGTATCATTATGATTAAAAAAATATATGAACTTGTCTGATTCCGCGATGAGCGTGCTCTTCACATATATTGGAGCGACAGTTTTTGATGAGCACTTACTTTCAACGAATTTCTCAGCATAGGGAATTAATTCTCATCAATGAGTAAAGACGACGTCAGCAGTTTTCAAGTTTTTGCCAAGCAAAAAGAAAAAAGAACGTATTAGGTTTGTCTCAGATAATTGTATTCTTCTATTCGCTACATTCGCTAGAATCAAACTTGTCACAGAACTAACCATTCCTGATAGTTTAATTTTTTTAGGCGATCTTTCACTCGTCATGCCACGTAGAAGCTGTGTTCATTACTAAATCGTGGCCTAAGTTGTCATCAGCTCATTGTGACATCTTCAGACCTGTTATTAGAGCTCATTATTTGATCCCGCTACCATTGATTATCTGTGCTCCCAATCAGGCCCCTTTACGCTTTGCGTAATCTTGTTCAACGAGCCAATCCCATCGGGGGATCAGAAGGTCGCAGCTGCGTCACGCGTAATTACAGTTGGCAAAATTTACGAGATCAGACCAAAGTAGTGTATGCTTTCAGACGTTGTTATTAAGCCCCAACTCAGATATTCCTGTTGGCGTGTGTCTTGGGCAAATTACTTGGTGTTAAGTAGAGCGCCTTCCTTTCACAAGTTTTTTTTTTTTTGTGTGTGAAAGAGAATCAAACTTTAAAGCAGCTCTGGAGACAAAAAAAAAAATGCCGAAGCTTGCATTGAGCTGTATGCCACGCGAACTTAGAAAAAGTGAAAGTGCGCGATTCTCAAGACTAATCTGCGCTATTTGCTCAAGGCCTTATGAAGGTGGTGAGTATTGCTTCAAGGTCGTTGCTAGACTTTAGCTAGCAGACGCTAGGTTGCCTTTACAATAATTCTCAGTGCAGAGAGGTTCGAGTAAGACAGGACACGACACGGACGTCCCATTTCCAGGGACCGTAAATCGCGCTGAAGCCGAGCGTTCGCACCCTCTCATACAGTCACAGACACGACATGGATGTGCCACTAGAAACAATCTCGCGTTGAAAACAAGCGCTCGTGCCCCTCACGGATCTACACGCATGTTGTCTTTGATGTATATGCCTTCCATCGCTTCGGAGTCCTCTCGCAGATGCCAATGCATTTAACGTCTCCTATGATGTTAAGCTAACAGTGGGAGTAGTTGGACTTGAGCCTAGTCAATGTCTACGCCACATACCCGTTTATTGACCCTGATAAACCTGATACGGCGAACAGATTACAGCACCTTGAGCAGCTTTGCTGTTACTTTACATATATTGAAATAAATATATGTTATACATATATGTATTGGTATAATATGTATACATAAAATATAGGACTGTTTTATGTATAATAATATAGGTAGTCACACAGGACAGTGCATGTTCGCTTTCCTTTCGAAGCCACCCCTCTTCTTGAAACGCTTGTTCTCACCATCGATTCGCCCTGCTCAACTTTTCATTTTCATGAAAAAAAGAAATGACATGTGCGTAAGTGTACCCAGAACATAGTTTTAGTACACATTTTGATATTTTTTTTTCACATAGAGCGCACCATACGTTATAAAAACGTCTTTCCTGACAATCTATTCAATTGTCTTACTGCTTACTTGAACCCTTTGTGGATATAACCTGTATCAAAAAGGACAAGTGATAATTGTTTCGCTTTGAAGGAGTTAGCATTTTGTAAAATGGTAACTTGCAACAGTTTTTTTTTCTTTTTCGAGATCTTTTTGATGTAGCAAGTCTCAACAACAGGCCTTTTTTAATACCTTATCTTTAGGCTCTACCTAATTATGTGTCTCTGAAAAAAAAAACGACTATGGTGATACCTTGTCTACATAAAGTGCCCGTATGATAAACAACTGGCGTCTGTTGCGATTCTCGCAGTGAAAATTGCTTGTAGCGTGAAATTCCCAATTTCTGTGACACACACAAGCGCTTATAATGATGATAGTTTTCTGATAACCCATTCGTGACACATAGCCCTTCGTTGGGCTATCTCTCGCAATGAGTTTTAGTGGACCAGTGATGATTTGCGGGATTTACCCAATGATTGGCGTGTATACCCGTTAATAATACCCACAATTGTTACGATGAATCCTGGACATGATGTCTCAATCATTCACTGCTAAAATGAATATGAGAGATGCGATATCTTTTCAACAAGCTGCCGCAAACCTTTAAATATGTACTTTTCGAGTGGCCTGCGTGGAAATTTGAAAACTAGCTCGACGGATCTCACATGCGTTTGATCATGATGAAATGAATTTTATTGATTAGTATGTTATCTCGAATACAGTTATAACCAGAAAAAGTTGAAAGTTTATGTTTTAGAGCGAACGAACGATGGCACACCATATTCACATATACCCTGAATGCTTCGTCAAATTTTCATGTAAGATTTGTGGTAATTTTCGACGAAAGATGCCCTAATTAGTAGACTGTCATTGTAAAAATGTGTACAAAATTTATAGGCAGACAAAAGGAAGCAGCTTTGTAAACACCACCATGTGATCGAAGGTGAATGAACATACGAGAGTGTAATTAAAAAGCACCAATATGTGCATCGTCTTCTTATAAAAGGTGCCGGGTATCAGACGAATGAGACTTACCCAGCGACATCAGCCTGGCATATGTTTACCTGCGGTTATGTACACATTACTTACAGTTTAGTGTGTGGTTTCACTGAACCTGTAATTACGTGCCGGCAGCTATGCCCAGTACCTCTGTTTACCTACAGGTTATATTTTAACTAAAAAAAAGTAAGCCAGATAGCCTAAACCTTTTTCTTTTCTTTTTTGTACTTTATCTCACTTTCTTAAAAACAAGAAGCACGTGAAACGTGTTTGAACTCTTTGAGACTGAGAACCGGACAAGCTGGTATTAATTCTTGGCGAATACAAGCAAACATGTTGTATCCAGACGTCTGTTGCAACCAACCTCCCTCACTCCTCAATAGTCCTAATTCTATTCCCGCCGTTTGCTTATGTACGCCGCATACTGTTTTCGCAAATCTCAGCGCTTACGTCAAAATAGTCACTAGTCATGCCAGAAGCTCCATATTTTAAATCAGCACAATGAAACTCACAACCGCGTAACAGAGACGAGTACAAACCCAGTGTTGTGTGGATTCTTGATTACGAGAAATGCTCCCTGCGTGTATCGTATCGTGTTTACTTTAAAGAAAGTGAGACCTCGCCGCACTGTATTTTCCGTAAAGAAACAAGGTTTAGGGCGTGTTTACTTTGAGTTTACTGAAACACGCTATTTGAACAAACAGCCCGCGGACGCGAAGCTGACATGGTGGCCCGAACTAACGTGGTCACTTTCGCTGTAGGAAGAGTCGTTGGCTACGCCGCAGAATTTCTGGCAGTGCGCGTCGGTCTTAGCGGAAACGAAGCTTTCATTTGAGGTTAAACACCACTTTACTAGGTGTTTTTGGTTATTTACGATCGAGAGATTAACTGGTTCAACTTTCTGAAGAACAAATCTTCGGCTTAACTTCGTTACCTTGGTTTTATTCTTGAAGCTCTCCGCAGATGTTAGCCTAGTTTACTTGCCTGGCTTGCTTTTGTGGCGTCGCGAGCTATAATGTATACAATAATTACGTGTAAACACAAATACCTATATTTACAAATCAATGAGCTATACGCAAGAGAGTCATTCATTGTTTTGTGTCCAGGTTTGTACTCTTTAAAGCATGGCCAGGAGTCAAGTGTCTTACCAGGTGCCCTCACTGAGTTGTTGAACAACAAAAAATCCACAACGTGCGCGTGAACTAAAAGCCGAATACTCCTGTCTCTCAATCTCTCTTAGCGGCTATTGGCATGTACATTGAGCACGATCTTTTATTGTTCAACAACGCACAGAAGACAAGAAAGGGTTGCTACGCTATACTTGCTGGGCATAAAGTTGTAAGTTTTAAGTTCTAGGTTCTAAAGTTCTAGGTTCTAGGTTTTTTTAGAAAAGTTTAGCGAGCGTTGGGCCACAGTGCAATGAATACAGTGAACTAGCCTATACCATGAGCTCGAGGTGGTTAAAGGTGGGAAGTAGACAGGAAGCGCAAGCCGTAAGAAAGTGTGCGTGTGCCTCCTCTCGTTCAGCCCTTGAAATGTCCGCTGGATGGCGGTGCTTCTGAGGAATATATGATGAAAAGATGCGAGATGGTGGTACTCGGAGTGTTGAATAGGTGGACCAACCGACACACAGACAGATGCATGGACGGACGAGCGGATGGCTGCACGGATGGATGGGCGCATGGACGGAAACAGGAGCGGATGCATGGACGAAAGCAGGGACGGACACACACATGAACGTGCGGACGCATGAACAGACACACGCACGGACGGGCGGATGGACACACGGGCAGCCACACAGACGCACGCATTGATGCACGCAAGCAAGAACGAATGGACGGATGAATGCTTCGCCCCACTATCCATCATTCACTCCGTGGATATGCTGCCATTTTTTTTAAAGGCAAACTTGGCTAGAAATTGACTAACTGAAGCTGCAGACCACGCGAAATATTGACGAGCTGATGATATTGAATTGATGTGCTACCTTAGTGTGACCAATTTCTGCTCGGCAAAAAAAAAAAAAAGCACCTACTTCACGGTCGATATTTTGTTACTTTAGGACTTCACCCCCATTTCCCTCTTGCCCCGTCTCCCTTTTCTCCAGCTTCAAGGGGCCGCTCATCAATTCAGCCGATCCATAAAGGGTACACTAATTGTCCATGGCTTAGAACCACTGATTCATGGGGAGAAAACCATCTAGGCCTATTAGAGGCGTGATTAGTTTGTCAGGTTAGGAACGACTATCACATGAGAAAATTCTGAATTACTGAAGGATGTTGTTGTTAACTCTGATTTAAAAGCCGCAGACCAGCCAGGGAAAGGCAACGCATCGACAGCGATAGCAACGCATTTGAGGACTACACATAGTATGATTCATATTTGCAAGGTTCTCACGGCTTGATTTCATGTAGTTCTCAAGTGGAATATCCATTATTATCGCTAATAATGAGTCTCCGGGGTAACCTGGTGATAATGTTACCTGTTTATGTGTGGGCACTGGATGTCGCAATATTTTACTTAATCATAGGATAACGTTTACCTCACTTTTTGGGGTTATTTAACCCAGTTCAATGACATATAGATTGGAAATACATCATTCATTACTATCGTCATGAGTGTGACGCCTTTCGAGTGGTAAGCAATTCATACCACTTGCGACATTTTGCACATTAGTCTGGTGCACTTAAAGTGAGACCGGGGAGCCTGAATATATTTACCGATGTTGGATATTTTAATAGAACAAAGCTAACAGGGTCGAACTAAAATCTTGATCATTCCTGTAGATGTGTGTCTATATATGTGTGCTTATTCTCAACGTCAATGTTGGAACCGACCCTCCATGCGTATGTAGGCACCAGTTACCTATGATAATTAAGGGGTTTGTTGATTATGAAGACATAACAATGCAAACTGCGTGATTACGAGATCACGGTGAACGAAACAGCAGTTGTTCTCACTTCCAGTTACACAATATTTGCTGTAGTTGTATTTCAGTAAAGCAGCGATGTCAAGTACATGCCATCGCTGCTTAAAATAATTAAAATAATTAAAACAGGCTCATTCAAGTAGGTGAAGCTATATTTGCGTAAAGAACTACATTTTTTTTAGTAATGCGCCGAAATTAAGAGTAACCATAACCAGAAAGGTTATTTGTGCCCTAATCGCAAGGTATTTTGTTTATTCAAGCTATTATTAATTGGGTAATCATGTTAGTCCACTGAACATGAATAATGCTAAACGTGTTTACTGTTAAGAAGTGCATAAAAACTCGTATCTCAGTTATCTCAAGTAAATACATCATGAATTGTTGGAATACCCGACAAGTTAGGTATATTTATGATTAAAAATTTATGTACTTGTTTAATTGCGCGATGAGCGTGCTCTTCTCATATATTGGAGCGATAGCTTCCGACAAGCACCCACTGTCAACAAATTTCTCAGCATAAGGAATTAATTCTCATCAATGAGTGAAGACGACGTCAGCAGTTTTCAAGTTTTTGCCAAAGAAAAAGAAAAAAAAGAACGTATTAGGTTTGTCTCTGATAATTGTATTCTTATATTCGCTACATTCGCGAGAATCAAACTTGTCACTGAACTAACCATTCCTGACAGTTGAGACTTTCTGAGGCAATTTTTCCGCTCTGCATGCCACTTAGAAGCTGTGTTCTTTCAATTTGCTTAAAGCCTAAGTTGTCATCAGCTCATTGTGACATCTTCAGACCTGTTATAAGAGCTCATCATTTGATCCCGCCACCATTGATTATCTGTTCTCCCAATTAGGCTCTTTTGCGCTTTGCGTAATTTTGTTCAACGAGCCAATCCCATCGGGGGATCAAAAGATCGCAGCTGCGTCTCGCGTAATTGCAGTTGGCGAAGTTTACGAGATCAGACCGAAGTAGTATATGCTTTCGGACGTTATTATTTAAACCCCAACTCAGATATTCGTGTTGGCGTGTGCCTTCAGGGAAATTACTTTCCATTAAGTAGAGCGCCTTGCTTTCACAAGTTTTTTTTTTTCTTGTGAAAGAGGATCAAACTTTAGGGCAGCTCCGGAGACAAAAAAAATGCCGAAGCTTGCATTGAGCTTTATGCCACGCGAAATTTGAAAAAGCGAAAGGGCACGATTCTCAAGACTAATCTGGTTAATGCTATTGGCTAAAGGCCTTATGAAGCTGGTGATAGTTGCTTCAAGGTCATTGCTAGGCTCTAGATAGGAGACGCTAGGTTGCCTCTACAATCATTCTCAGTGCAGAGAGGTTCGAGTATAACAGCACGTATATCTACAGACATGACACGGATGTCCAATTTCCAGAGACCGTAAATCGCGCCGAAGCCATGCGTTCGCACCCCCTCATACATTCACAGACACAGCGTGGATGTGCCACTGGAAACATTTTCGCGTTGAAAACAAGCGTTCTTGCCCCTCATAGATCTACAGGCATGTTGTCTTTGACGTATTCGCCTTCCATCGCTTCGGAGTCCTCTCGCAGATGCCAATGCATTTCACGTTCCCTATAATGTCACGCTAACTGTGGGACTAGTTGGACTTGTGCCTTATCAATTTATACGCCACATACCCGTTTATGAAACCTGATATGGCGTGCAGATCACAGCACTTTAAGCAGCTTTCCCGTTACTTTACATATATTATAGTAATATGTTATACATATATGTATTGGTATATTATGTATACAAATTATATAACACTGATTAATATATAATAAAATAGGTGGTGACAAATGACAGTGCATGTTCTGTTTCCTTTCAAAACCATGTTTTTTTTGTAGTGCTTGTTCTCACCATCGATTCACACTAACCTGCTCAACTTTCCATTTTAATGCAATTATGCCATGTGCGTAAGTGTACCCAGAACGTAGTTTCTGTACACATTTTGATTTTTTTTTCACATATCACGTACTATACATTATAAATACCTCCCTCCCGACAATTTATTCATTTTCCTTACTCCTGACTTGAACCCTTTGTGGATGTAACCTGTATCAAAAATGACAAGTGACAATTGTTTCACTTTGAAACAGCTCGCATGTCGTAAAACAGTAACTTGCAACAGTCCTTTCTTTTTCGAGATCACTTTGACGTGGCAAGTTTGAACAAAAAAATCTTTTTAATACCTTATCTTTAGGTTGTACCTAATTAAGTGTCTCTGAAAAAAAATGACTATAGTGATACTTTGTCTACGTAAAGTGCTCGTATGTATGCCTTCTGGTAAACAACTGGCGTCTGTTGCGACTCTCACAGACCCACTGAACCTGTGAAAATTGCTTGTAGCCTGAGATCCCCAATTTCTGTGACACACAGAAGCATGTTGATGATAGTCTTCTGATAACCCATTCGTGACACATAGCCGTTCGTTGGGCTATCTCTCGCTATGAGTTTTAGTGGATCAGTGATGAGTTGTGAGATTTACCCAATCAGTGGCGTGTATACCCGTTAATGATACCCACAACGGTTACGATGAATTCCGGACATGATGTCTCAACCATTCACTGTTGGCATCAGTATGAGCAATGTGACATCTTTTCAACGAGCTGTCACAAACCTCCAAATATGTACTTTTCGAGTGGCCTGGGTGGAAAGTTGAAAACTACCTTGACGAACCTCACGTGCGTTTCATTATCATGAAATGAGCTTCATTAAGTAGTATGTTATATCGAATATAGCTACAACCAGAAAAAGTTGAAAGTTTAGGTTTTAGAGCCAATGGACCATGGCACACCATATTCGCACATACCCTGAATGTTTCGTCAAATTCTCATGCAATTTTCGTGGTAATTTTCGACGAAAGATGCCCTAATCAGTAGATTGTCTTCGTAAAAAGGTGTACAAAAAATCATAGGCAGACCAAGGGAATCAGCTTTGTAAATGTCACCATGCGATCAAAGGTGAATGAACATACGAGATTGTAACGAAAAATCACCAACATGTGCGTTGACTTCTTATAAAAGGTGTCGTGTATCAGACGAATGAGGCTTACCCAGCGACATCAGCCTATAGCATATGTTTACCGGCGGTTATGTACACATTACTTACAGTTTAGTGTGTGGTTTCACTGTACCTGTAATTACTTACCGGCAGCTATGCCCAGTACCTTCGTTTACCTGCAGGTTATACGTTAAATAAAAAAGAAGCCAGATCGCTGAACCACTTTTCTTTCCCTTTTTGTAAACTTTTTCTCACTTTATTTTAATTAGCACGTGAAACGTGTTTCAACTTTTTGGGGCTAAGAACTGGACAAGCGGGTCCTAATTCTTGGCGAATACAAGCAAACATCTTGTATCCAGCTCTTCTGTTGCAACTAATCTCGCTCACTCTTTATTAGTTCTAATTCGATTCCCACCGTGTGCTTAAGTGCGCCGCAAATTGTGTTCGCAAATGTTAGTGCTTACGTCAAAATAGTCACTAGCCATGCCAGAAGCTCCATATTTTAAGTCAGCTCGAGGGAACTCACAACCGCGTAACAGAGACGAGGACGAACCCAGTGTTGTGTGGATTCTTGATTACGAAAAATGCTCCCTGCGTGTATCGTATCGTGTTTACATTTAAGAAAGTGAGACCTCGCCGCGCTGTATTTGCCGCAAAGAAACGAGGTTTAGGGCGTGTTTACTTTGAGTTTGACTGAAACACGCTATTTGAACAAACAGACCGCGGACGTGAAGCTGATATGGTAGCCCGAAGTAACGTGGTCACATTCGCTGTAGGGAGAGCCGTTGGCTAAGCTGCAGACTTTCTGGCAGTGTGCGTTGGCCCCAGCGGAAACGAAGCTTTCATTTGAGGTGAAACTTCTTTTACTAGGTGTTGTTGGTTATTTACGATCGATAGTTTAACTGGTTCAACTTTATAAAGAACAAATCTTCGGCTTAACTTCGTTACCTTGGTTTTATTCTTGAAGCTCTCCGCAGTTGTTAGCCTGGTTTATTTGCCTGGCTTGTTTTTGCGGCGTTACGAGCTATGAAGTATACAATGATCACATGTAAACACAAATACCTACATTTACAAAACACACAGCTATACGCAAGAGAGTCATTCATTGTGTTGTGTCCAGGTTTGTACTCTTTAGAGCATGGCCAGGAGTCAAGTGTCTTACCAGGTGCCCCCACTGAGTAAACTGGTGAAATATAATGCCGGCGCTGCGCTTTCCCAGCCAGTGGCGAGGGGAACTCATTCAGACATTGTGCTCTTCTTCGCTCTCGCCCTGCCAAACCCCCTCCTGAGCATTGTGTCTCCCCTCACTCGACACACTCCTCCAAAGGCGGCGTCTTTCGTCATCGCTAATTTGTAAGCACAGGGTGCCCAAGAGCCTATTTCAAATCCTTCTTGGGGACCTTCAACGCAAAAATTTAGGTACTTTGTACTCTACTAAGGGAGCGCATATAGCCGTCCTGTTACGCGTGGTGCAAAAAAAGCATTTCAATGCAGCGCTGATCCATCTTTGACGATACTGGTTACTCTAAACTGTGCAAGCTTATACCCAAAACGGCCGAACCCAACCGCAACAACCACCAATGTTGCTCAAGATTCAGCGTTCATACTTATGCAATTGTAAATTAAAAAAGCAATAATTGCGAGTATCTGAGCCACCATGACAACACGAATATATTCTGTGTGTGCGTCTTTTAATAGGAAAGGCATACATAAGTCCTTCTAAGGACTGTAGCGTTTATCACGCTGCACTGACCATGCAACGCTTGCAAGAAAAGGCAAGTGTTTTCAACGCTTTGCTAATGGCGGGTGGTGGCACCTACCCGCCGTCGCCTTGCTTTCTACACCTTATAACCTTTGAGACGGGTGCGCACGTGCGTCTCAGACCCGCACGCTTTGTTTTTCAAGCTAACTACCAGATAGCGCTCATGTCTCACGCGTGACGTGACTTTATGCGCTCGTTCGCCTCACTGCACGCTCGAGGCATTCTAAGGCAGCACCTCCAGAATACCATTCACTGACTTTCTTGCGCAGAGCATCATATAAACGTTTTCTTCAGTCTCTCCAGACGCAAGACTATCGTCTTCCTACGACATTTGCAGATTAACGTGCAGATATGGGGCCAATAATGTTTTACAGATCACGTAACCGCGTGCTCACACTGCGATTTCAGGTAATTCAGGGGCATCTGGGAAACTTATCGACCTATGAAATGAAGTTTTTTTGACACCGTAAGATGCAGGCCATTAAAAGAAGCTTTAAAATTTCTGCATTTGTTCAGCTGTACTATTGTTACTTCAACAGTGCTTTATTGCAACACACCGCACAGATGCTGCTTTGCCACGGGGAGAAAAGGTGCTACGCATCTCCAAATTTAAGCCACGTTGTGTGCGTAGTGCTGCTTTCAGAACATGTCGGTATGCTCGCAATTAAATTGTGATAAACAACTCGTTTGACTATTTGTTGACATCAAAGCTACATGTTATATGACAGCAACAAAACCCTACCACCACATTGTTGATTGATATATTTGTTTTTAGTATACCCTGATTAAAGTGAGCGTCGAGCTATGTGTGGTCAAGGTTTAACGCTACAGCGTTTAAGAGCTCGTTTCACAGATATTCTCTTGCTGGCATCGGTGTCGTTGGTTGGGGGCGAAAAGTCAGTGTTGTACAAGGGAGAGGGGGAAGGAAAGAAAGAAGTCTTTGGTTTGAGTGGGCATCGAGCCGACAACTTATGCACGTCAAGCAGGTGTTATACCACAGTGCCACAGCCGTTCTCCAAATTCCTTCAAAACTAAAAAATTGGTATGAATGTTATGTGGTGCGAGGAGTGGCGTTAACACATTCAATATTATGTGGTGGAAGAGCATCCCACCAGGCATCAAAGCATGTAAATTGTACAGGTGGTGGGCTACAACGCCCATCAATAATAAAGCACACCGGTATAATTATTTGTTGTCATCAGAAACAGTACCTTTGTTTCTAGTTTCTTTTCTTTTTCTTTCTCTCTTCATTCCTATTTCTCTACTTTTCTGTTTGTTTCTTTCTTTCTTTCTGTTTCTATATCTCCCCTCATTCCTCTTTTTTGTTATATAGGAAGTTATGCCTGCGTTGCGTCAAGCGACAGCCGAAAAAGACTGTGCGCGAGCTCCTAAAATGTACCGCACTTGAAACTTTGCTCACGCCCCGTCTGGTGTGTTTCCACCTGGCTGGCTAGACGCGTTCTGGGGCAAAAAATTCAAGCCTCCCAGTCCTGTCAAATGCATACTGAAGAGGCATGACTTGAGGGATATGATCGTGGGATTTAATCATGCCTGAAAACCAATCTCGGAAATTACGAAGGTGGGGCGACCCACACTGCCAGAGTCTGTGTTCAAGTGTGAATTCATACATTTAGGGGCGAAGCTCCTTAGGATGTGGGCCTATCTATACTCCGATGGTGTATGTAGTCACCGGTGACACACACCCAAAAGAGCGTTCCTTAGAATGTCCGCTGGATGGCAGCACAATGAAAAGATGTGAGATGGCTGTACTTCAAGTGTTCACTAGATAGACAGACGGACTGATGGACGCACAGACAGACAGAGAGGTGGACGCATGGACAGACAGATCGGGGAACGGCCGCACGGACGGACGAAAGAACGGAAGTACGGATGGACGCATGAAGGGATGCATGGAAGGATGGATGCACCGACGGTCACACGAATGGACACACGGACGGACGCATGGACGGACGGAAGTAAGAACGAATGGGCGGACGGAGGCACGGACGGACTTGCGAACGCTTCACCCCAACAATCATTACTCACTCCGTGGATATGCTGTGATTTTTTGCATGAATTGTATCAGCAACGATTTTGGCAACCTACCACAAAAATAAGTATTTCTCGGTAGTTAGCCCTTCTGTACTTATTTTCTTTATTGCACGAGATTGAGCTATGACAATAATACATATTGTGTGTGGGCGTATAGTCCATGAAGTCCAAATGAGAAATACTGCAACGAATGCAGCGTGCATAGAAGGATCCTAGCTATAGAGCAACGATGTAAGAACATAGTACTTGACGCTTTTTTTTTTCAAATAACGCGTATTTTACTGCATCGGGCTGACGAACAGTGAGCGCGGTTGCTGTAAACTGAAACAATGACATCCCGCGAAACAAAGCGCTGTTGCAACGCGCTACTGACTGTAGTGCGCTAATCGACACGTGACCGACTGTACCATTTACGCGTTCTCTCGTTTGCGTCATCTTTCCACGGGGGGTAATTGTGTACAACGCCGTGAAGCGTAATCAATGCCACGCCTTACTTCAGCATGTATTGTTCTCCGTTGCCAGGTTGTTAACTGCGAACCACTTCTTTGCGTACTGCAGGTATATTTTGCATCTATCTATCTATCTATCTATCTATCTATCTATCTATCTATCTATCTATCTATCTATCTATCTATCTATCTATCTATCTATCTATCTATCTATCTATCTATCTATCTATCTATCTATCTATCTATCTATCTATCTATCTATCTATCTATCTATCTATCTATCTATCTATCTATCTATCTATCTATCTATCTATCTATCTATCTGTCTATCTATCTTTCTATCTATCTATCTATCTATCTATCTATCTATCTATCTATCTATCTATCTATCTATCTAGCCATCCGCGTCTGAATATCAGTGTCCCCGATTAAATCGAACTTTTCGCATTTCAATCAAGTATTCTACCACAGAGCCACGCGAGGTCTTCACTATGGAAAATTATACTATTCAGGCGTAATGTTGCCGAAACGTGAAGTGTGTGGTTGCATTGTTGACTATGTAGTTTTATAAATTCGACATAAGTTTACAAAACACCTTCCATCTGCATGCTTCGCATCCCGTCGATTCCCAAGGTACGTGGGGTCGGCCAATTTTTGTTTGACTCTGCGCTGGCATCGGTTACGTGAAACTCCCATGCATCGTTTATATAAACGTTGCGGGGTCACAAATGTAATAAATTAGGTCACCGCTACTCGCATGGTATCATGAGTCTTACATCCTTCCGTTTCATTACAGGGATATGATGTAAAAATTGACCAACCATCGCTGCTTTGCTTTGAGTCCAGATGGGAAGTTCTTCTAAAGCCTCAATTCTTCCGATGCAGTTTTCATCGACGCGGCTGCTCACGATTTTCACGCTTGCATTTGGCTTGCAGGGCTGCCGTGATTACGTTTATGTGTACGCTTCAAGATGCACCCTTTTATAAAGACGCAGCTTTACGAAGAATTTTTTTACCATAACATGCGCATAGGATTCTTCAATATGAGCTCTTAGCAAGCTGGTACTAAGACTTACTGAACAGTAGTAACGAATAAGAAGGTGAACTCTGAATTGACCTTCAAGGAGTGATGACGACTAAACACAGCACTGAAGCGTAATAGAAGTTCATAATGCAACATATTAAAGCGAAAAAGTAGATACATCTTTTTCAAGTCAGGACGCCGTATTCGTATCCCCACATAACCAATAACCGTTGCGGAAATAAGAACTCGGGCTCAATGTCATAGTTTACCTGAGCTCGCTAAATTGCTTCCAGCGCAGAATTCCCAATAGTAATGTTTCATGAGAAACAAGTGCCTATGCTCAGATTAAAACGGAGCGTCAGTCGGAGCAACTATTGCCATTCCAAGTAGGCCGAAACATACTTTCTTTTGTTACTGCATTCGTAAACAAGTGTGTTATAGCACACGACCACTAAAGCTTCTTGAGTGTTGTGAAAGATTGTCCTACCACATTTACTCGTCCTGCTAAGAGTTAAGGCAATACGTTTTATGACATATGATAGGTAAAGCTTTTATTCCGCTTATAGGAACTGTCGCTTAGGGACTATTGCCGGTGCCTACGTGAGACTGAACCGAGTGTGGGACACTGTCACGTTCCGTAGGACCAAAATAAAGTTATTTTCCTTTCTTCTTTCCTTCGTTCCTAATCTCAAGAAAACAAGAAAACGTACCAGGGAGAGAGAAAAGCAAATGAAAGTTAGCGACGTTAATGATGTGGCACTCGATTAGCTAAACTCACAGAGGAGGTGGAATGAAATGAAATCAATAGAAAAACTGAGAAGGAAATTGGGGAAGACTAATACTTCGCATGCATATCAGTTTTCCCCACGCATAAGCCGATTTCAAACTGCGAACTCTCACCGCGTAAGGTTCGACTTGAACTGTCCTATAAAGCAGACTGCAATCGTTATGTTAAGGAAAACTGCATGGACTGGGTTCTGGGTGTACATCACTAATTACAGCATGCGGTTCCACTTTGACTCTCCTATGAGCGAGGTTGCAACGCATGATGTTAAGGCAGGCTTGCAAGGCTCTGGGCCCGGGGTATCGCAGCGTATGGTCCGGCTTGAACTGTCCTATGAGTTGGACTATTGTACATAATGTTTAGGAAGGCTTTAAACAACTGGATCCAGGATTTTTACTGCTAATACTGCGATTCCAGTTGATGGGGTTGCGTTTCCCGGTATAGGAGCACGCACATTGTGCCTATCATTGAGGGCTAGGCAAGATGGTCATCGGGACACTTGTAAAGTTCGCTACGCTACGCTAAAACAAGATTAAGAGATGACGAAAGATAAGACGGTTGCCAGCATGCGTCAAGTTCGTGCGAAGTGAAACGACAATAATTATGTGTTCCTGGCACGTCGAAGACAAAAGAAAAAGCTGGAGAGGAGCGAAGCATTTGGGAAAGGGTGTTTCAGCGCCAGTAAATTGAAACCTGAAGAAAGGTGATGCATGCCGTGTTTATTTTTCTTTTAAAGGCGAAGCTCCTTCGGGTGTGGGTTAGTCCCACGTCCGTCGCAGTAGCCACCCCTGCTTCTCCCGATGGCGAAGCAGAGCCGTGGGCGCGTTGAAGACGCTTGCACTCGGCTTCCTTGGCTCGCGTCTCGTCGGTGGCGTTGGAGTGCTCGCTGCGTCCGTCGTAGCCACCCGTAGTACCCCAGGTGGTCAAAATTTCCGGAGCCCTCCACGACGGCGTCTCTCATAATCATATGGTGGTTTTGAAACGTTAAAGCTCACACATCATATCAATCTTAGGCGTCGTAGTCGTAGTGGCAATACATTGCATGGTAATAAAAACGGTATCACAGTATCCATGGAGGGAATGATGCTGAGTGGGGCGAAGAGTCCGTCCGTGTGTCCTTCCGTGGGTCCGTCTGCCATTCGTTCGTCTGTGCGTCCGCCCATGCGTCCGTCCATGCGTCCATCCATCCAGTGGTCATCCGTGCGTGCGTTCGTGCATCAGTCCTTCCGTGCTTTCGTGCGTTCATCCGTCCATGTGTCCGTTCGTGCATGGGTCCGTGCGTTCGTGCGTCAGTCAATTCTTGCGTCCATTCGCGCGTCCCTCCGCTTCGCCCCCCTCGTGATCATTCAGCTCGTGGATATGCTGTGATTTTCAGGAGCGAAGCTCTTTAAATCGGCACCCATTCGTCCCTCGTAGTAGTAGTAGCAGTCGTAGTGAGTAACCAGTCTTACATTTTGACATCCAAGGTGGTGTTGGTGAGAGATATCATCTGTGCGTTCTTGAACAATAAAAAATTCGCCACCGCGCGTTAATTATAAGCCAAATTCTCCTGTCTTTCATTCCCCCTTAGCAGCCATTGGCATGTACATTGAGCACTATCTGACAAGAGAGGGTTGCTACGTTATACTCGCTGGGCGTAACCACCTTGGTTTTAGAAAGGTGTAGCGAGAGTTGGGCCGCAGTGCCATGAATACAGCAAACTAGTATATACCATGAACTCGAAGTGGTTAAAGGTGGGAAGTAGACACGAAGCGCAAGCCGTAAAGAATTAGTGTGCGTGTGCCTCTTCTCGTTCAGTGCTTGGAATGTCCGCTGGATTGCGGTGCTTCTATATGAGGAATATAATGAAAAGATGTGAGATGGTGGTACTTGTAGGGTTGAATAGGTGGACTAACGGACACACAGACAGATGCATGGACGGACGCACGGATGGCTGCACAGAAAGATGGACGCATGGACGGACGCAGGAGCAGATGCATGGACGAACGCAGGGACGGACGCACAGATAGACGTGCGGACGCACGAACGAACAGACGCACGCACGGACGGGCACATGGACGCACGAGCGGTCACACACACGCACGCATGGACGGACGGAAGCATGAACAAATGAACGGACGGATGTTTCGCCCCACTCTCCATCATTCACTCCGTGGATATGCTGCCATTTTTTGTTATCATTTTTATCCCTTCTCCTCATTTTTTTCCCTATTGCCCTATTTCAGTTCCCTACAGCCCGAACGAATGGGAGCTTAGGCTCGAAATATGTCGTCGGCTACTGTATGTCATCGGTTCGTAGGATCAACTGTACAGCTTGGTGTAGGGCCAACTGAGTGGTGGCATTTACCAAAATATTTTAACGCGTACCCCTTTTATGATGGACCGTGACTACGTGACGCACCAGGATGAAAGGTGATGCCGAAAAGCGAGACCCTAGATTGCTTCGTACTAAAAAATTCGAAGCCCCCCCTCCCCTCCCCTAATATCCTCGAACGCCGAGGTTGTGGCACTCGCATCTTGACGTTAGTGTGCCGTAGTGTATTTCTTGAATTGTCTTTACCAGCTGGGGTGGTTGCATTTCGATAGTGGTCAAGATGAAAAACATTTGTAAAACGAGAGAGGTGGACTAACGTAGGAGCCCTACATAATTGTTGGAGCCCCTAGTGCGGGTCCCCATTGGTCGAAGCCGCCAGTTTGGCCTTCTTGACCAAGGCCTTTTGAGCCAAATCTGAGCAACTCAATAGGACCACCTCCCAGTCGTCTCTGGTAGTGATTTCGTGACTTTGAGACGTTAAACGAAAAGTATTGTAATGGGGATTACAAATACACGAGAGAGAGAAACAAGTGTATTTGCAATATTTACACGTAGGTGTGAGACACTAGGGCTGCTAGGATCTCGCGCGCCGAATACGCTTCTTCTTCATCGATGTGTCTATGACGGCGGAGCCATGCCCACTGACTCGTAACAATAATATTATTATTATCTCGCTCTCTCTCTCCTCCTTTAGGCACACGTCAGAGTTATTGCGTCACAAGCCAGACAAATGGGCGCACTATAGTTCTGGGAGTGAAGCAGGAGATAATAAAGTTGTTTCACTAAAGAAAAATCAATAAAGTTGTTTCACTCAGGAGAGGAAAAAAAAACGGAGAGACCGCGTGCTGGTTTGTGATGATGGCAGATTTTTTCTTCGCCATGCACGCACTAGCAGTCGGTCTAGACGGCTTCTCTGTCAATACCAAAGGTGCAAACACGAGGGTGACAAGCGCAACAAAGCGCTCCTGTTGTAGACTTCCTTGTCCGTGTCATGTTAGCGATTTAATATCTTTAGATGGAGCATCAGACAGACCACCATAAAGACACAAAATAGAGAAACATTGAAGCACAATCATTGCATCGTTCTGTCTTTGTGACGCAGCATTTTGTCAACAGCATTTATCCTCCAATGTCGAGGCGATCGAGTGGCTTTGAAAGAAAATGAAGCTGTCGCTTAACCCCCCCCCCCCCCCCCCTCGCTGCACGCTTGAGCGGCGTGTGCTATGAAATATCCCGTTTGGAGCGCAGCTGTTCGGGACAGCGTGCCCGCGAAGCACGACTTTATACAAATTGAAAACTACCGCATAAACTCGCGTAAAGGCCGCGCTACAATACGGTGGGCTAAAGTTCTGAATAAAAAACTCCTACGGTGAAAACGAAAAATATGAACAAACATATTAGACGATTTTTTTGAGGTAACCAACTTATTTACCCATATCCCACCTGGCCTCTCATAGTTAGCAGGTATCTTTGACGCCGTGATTGTTAACAAAGATCACTAAGAAAAGTTTTTTTTGGATTTACATCCCAAAACCTGGATATCATTGTGAGGGAAGCCGTAATGGAAGGCCAGGGAAGTTTTCACCATGTGGTGTTTTGGCGTGCACATCTAGTATAACTATAGATAAGCATAATGACCTCTAGCATTTCGCCTAGGTCTGAATGCTAACGCCGCGGTAACATCCAGTCTTGCGACCTTCGCACGGACAGTTCAGTACTGTAATCACCAGACCACAGTGCCTGGTTCAAAGATCATAAGCATAGCCAATGAGCGGAGGAGAAAAAATGGCTTTGATGGTTTAAACTACTATATACTCGGATTTTCACAGTTTGGGTTATGTATATACACATGCGCATATAGAAACACACGCAAGGCCACACATAGAGGGTTGTTAACCCCGTAACATCGCAGCCTCCCATAAAAAAATTCTAGCTGCACCCCTGACAAATATGACTATATACACGAATAAGGAGTAAGCAAAAGGGGCAAGGATGAGAAACACTAGTTGACAGCTTTGCATCGTGCCCGAATGTATAAAAAATTCGTTATGAAAAGCAATAGCGTTTGGTTCGGTTGTGGTGTGCGGTCGTGGTTGGATGTGACGGATTTCGGAGCAATCCGTACTCGCTTAATAAAAAAAAACTATGCCAAATGGTCGAAACCAGAGAACAAACACGCACCTATAGTGAAGGTCGCAACTAAGTGAGGCCTTTACGCGAGCACACACGGTATCGCATCCGAGCAATCCTGGTGTCCCCCGCACAGACACCACTAGACTGCAGTTTGACGTTGCAAGAACTTGGAATGGTCTCGACAGGCAGTCCGCTTCCGCGTCGGCTATCTCCTGCACTTCTTAGGTTGCCTACATGTGATCGCTGTCTCATACATTTCAAAGCTATTGTGTGTGTGGAGGAAAAGGAAGAAAAAAAATTCGCAGCATATCCACGGAGTGAATGATGGAAAGTAAGGCGAAGCATTCGTGCGTCCATTCATTCTAGCTTCCGTCCGTCCATACGTCCGCCTGTGTGACCATCCATGTGTCCATCCGCCCGTCCGTGTGGCGTTTGTTCGTGCGTCCGTCCCTGTGTTTGTCCATGCATCCGCCCCTGCGCCCGTTCATGCGTCCATCCATGCATCTGTCTGTGTGTCCGTTCGTCCATCTATTCAACAGTCCAAGTACCACCATCTCGCATCTTTTCATCATATATTCACTATATAGAAGCACCGCCATCCAGCGGGCATTCCAAGGACTAAACGAGGGGTGGCACACGCACACTTTCTTACGGCTTGCGCTTCGGGCCTACTTCCCACCTTTAACCACCTCAAGTTTATAGTATATACTAGTTCACTGTATTCATGGCACTGCGGCCCAACGCTCGCCTAACCTTTCTAAAACCAAGGAGGTTACGCCCAGCGAGTAGCAACTTTTTCTTGTCAGATAGTGCTAAATGTACATGCCAATGGCTGCTAATGGTGATCGCAGTGTGCGCGTTAACTATAAGCCGAATGCTCCTGTGTCTCATTCCCAATCAGCAGCCATTGGCATGTACATTAAGCACTATTTTTTATTGTTCAACAATGCGCAGAAGATGTTTTCCACCGGCACCATCTTGGAGGTCAAAATGTTGTACTTGTGACACACTACAACGGCTACGAGGGACGAATGGGTGCCGCTATAAGAAGCTTCACCCCTAAAAGGCTTCATTCTGGTGGGTGTTGTTCATTGCGAAACAATGTCTTGGTCTTCATCAGAAAAGCGTCCTTAAAAGGCAGTCCGTAAGCCTCAAAGTGGTTAATTAATGTTGGCTGTACTGAATGCATTGCAATCTGTGGAAAATGGCGACTGCATGAACACCTTCATAAACCGTACACACACAGAGGTCTACGTAAGATTATATCATCAAAGAAGCAAACTCAATCATTTCATTTCTTCTTAGGTCCTTGCTAGCGAAACTCTCAGTTTATTGCTGTATATAAGGAATAAGGCTGCGTGGTAACATGAACCATGCGATAAAAAAATGAGAACAGTATTGTAATAATTAACGATGATAGAGCGATAATAATACCTTCATGAAGACGGAGAGCTTACTAGGGTTTGACGCATGAAAGCATTTAGCAAATATAATGTATGAAACGTTGATAAAAACCTAAGCAATCCATTCATGAGCACTATCCCGGTAGCAACTGATTTGTAGAGGAAGTCTTTTGGTTTTAGAAGAGGAAACCCCCGGGACAGCTTTATGCTCTCCCATAATAGAGTAGTACTCTGAATTGTTAACTATTTTTTCTAAACACATCCTGTGTATTATCAAACTTCTTTGGTTGATTTTATTTAAGTGATGATGAAATACACACATGTTATATATTGCGATGTTAGAAATGCTTTTTTTGGGAGTTTCTACGAAACGAAGTCTCTTCGTTTTAGAGAGTAACGTTTGTTGAAAAATACTCAATTTTTTTGTTGCAGTGTTCATTAAACATGATGTTCACTTCGGTGAAGTTCGGACATTTGCAGCCTACTTAAGGCCCCCTCCTCTTCCTCCTTCGGAGCAACTTCGCCAGCTAGCATATCGAGTAAGACTTGATCTGTTGAATTCGCCCGCATGTAGCAAGCTCATGCTACATTGGGCCCACATGCCACGCCCGACGTTTCACGGCGTGACTCCCCCCTGCTTGTTAGCCTCTCGCTTAGATCACCTTTCCAAAGCGCGTATTACTTCATAAATGGTGAATTTAATAACCGACTATCTGGGTTCTACAGCTGCAGCGAAACAGTCCAGCAGATTCTTTGCGAATGCAGCCGCTTTAAGTACCGAAGTGTAGCACTCTCAGTTGCTCCAAGCTAGACAGTCATCTGCGTAGAGAAATCTAAACTCAAAACTCAAAGAGAAATGTGAGTATGTGTCACTGTTTTCAGTGACTTATCGTGACTTGTCACGTGTATTACTTACTCGCTTTAAAGAGAAACGTTAACTCTCTTTTGTGTGCCACAAAGCTCCGATGACAATATAAAAATCTCTAAAGGGAGTCGTGTACATAAGCAGTCAAGACTTGCAAAAAGGAGTGAAATTACTCCCTGTCATTATTACATAGATACGGCACCACTTCATACAGACATAAACGTTAGTCTTTGTAAACGCTTCAAGTCCGTTATAGAAAAACACGTTCCTAGCTCGTTGAAAGTAAGTATTATGCTTAACAGTGGTAAACTACTGAGCACCGACTAGTTCGAACTCATACGATCATAGGCGTGCGCAGAATTTCCCTTCAGGGGGCGAAGGGGACAAAGGTTCGTCGCAGCAATCACCCCTCTGTATTATGTCAATGTATGTGGCTGAATTTGTATTCCTCCTCCGACTGACCGAGTCTCCTCTCCCTATTACGTACATGCAAGGGCGTATCAAGGTTGGTGGCACACATGGTCCGTGCCTTCCTCTTCTCCCCCGAAATTTTTTTCCGCCATGGCATAGACAGCAAACAATGATTATTTTGAGAAGGTCCCCTCTTAAAATCTAAAAGATTCCGCCCTTCCCCCACTTCCCACAAGAAAGAAATTTCTAGCTACGCGCCTGTGTCTCTGTGTGGGAGTGACTGCGTCCCTTTTTGGTGACCAGGGGGGGGGGGGAGGGGAAGCTGCTTCCACCCGTGCGCGCGACTGTGCACATGTTAACCTGTGAAAGCCTGGCCGCGCTTTTTACCGAGGAGCCGTACCGAATGACACATTCTCACTGTGCCCTGACAATGTTTTTGTGCCTGTTTGAACATTGCGTAAGCGCGCGAGTGTTGATGACTGGCTGTTTTCGGAAAGATGCGCTCCTCAGCATGGCCAGTTTCATCGATCCCTGCTAATTTTCACGAAGGAAACGTATTTGTCTTCATGTTCAAAGACACTTTCTTATGTAATACTTACTGTGTGTCCTTATGTGTCGTTCGCTGACTTTCCTCTTCTGTGTTCTCTCTTTGTTTTTCCTATCTTGCTTTTCTCCATGTTTCCCCCTTCCCGAACCAACATGCAGGTGTTGTTTATATAGGTGGCAGCTGTGAGCCTTTTTTTTTGTCTATTTGGTCTTGGTATTTGTAAGAATAACAATCACTGATGCGGTCATAATTACTTCAAAGTGTCATCACAGACGGTCCTCCTCTTACCCTTTTCCCTACCCCATTTACCCTTCTCAAGGGGAGGGTAGAAAACTGGAGACCTCTAACCAATCCCGCTGTCTCCCTTGCTCTCCTGTCTCTGTTTCTCTCTCTCTCTATTCTATCATACATATTGACGACTTCACTGAAATAGTGCCGCACCAAGAAGCGCGAAACGCGATGTGCATAGTGACAAGCTTACTCACTCGTCTCCAGTGGCGCCACCGTTCTGGCAAAAAGAAAAAAAAATGGGTATCAATTGGAGCCTAGCAACACATCCTTTCAGTCCGACGGTGCCGAGTGGTATACGCCTAATGTAGAAGATTGGGTTCCCGGTTAGCGAACAACTTCTTAGAAAACTTATACCGCGTTGTTTTTTTTCGACTAACCAGTGTTTGTCTTTGCTAAACGAAAAAAAACCTCTGCCCGCCGTATTTGGGCTGGCCGGTCAAGATGTGGATAGAAAAGGCCAACCCGGAACGTTTGCATTTCTAAATGAAGCAGCGTGGCTGAAGCGGGCAAACAAAGGCTTCAACGGAGGGCCATGCATAGTGTTGACTAGGATTGACATGGGAACCTTCCCTCTAAGATGATATTTGTGCCGGATACGAAAAAATGGATCATTTTTCCAACACCGGCCAGGAAAAAAAGGGGGGGGGGGGAAGCGTGGTTTTCTAGCTTTTTGAAATTTTATTCTTATTGTTTGAACCGCGCTATTGTGCATTGGTTCACGTGAACAAAGCACCGCTTTGTCAAACTAAATAGGAAACAAGATGGATAGAGAAATGGCAGGGTTGTTAACTAGTCTGACGTATTCGGTACGCTACCCTGCGCAGAGGATAAGGATAAAAGGATAAATAGGGTTCAAAGAAGAGTAGAGGAAGTGGTGAGCGCGCACATACACACACATAACGTCGCCGAGCAGAGCGGCAGTTTTACGCAGTACACGCCCTCGTAATGAGTCAACAAATAGAACTAAAAAAAACGACACAAATATCAAACGTGGTAACCGCTGTGCCACTTCGCTGCCCAATGCTGCTTATTAGGACTGTCGCTTTCATGACGGAAGGATATTGAAAGCGTGCAAATATGTGCACGAAATGCAATGTATGTTCTTTCAGAAGTTGCGTTGTTTGGCATTTTCATTAGAAGTTATTGTTTACAGGTATGGTGACTCACTTTGGCAGTATATGAAAAAAAATAAAGGCAATGTGCTCTCGTGTGCTCTGGTTTGGTTAACTTCGTGTTTTGTAGTGATGACAAAGTGCATCTCAGAGAAGTTTGAGAAAGAAGCTCGTAGTTGAGATCAGCTCTGCCAGGTGGCTGTCACAATATCCGCTACTCACAAGAAACCCTTCTGCTTTTCCAATAAACTCAATAAATTACTAGTAATGAATTATTCTGGCAGATAATTGTACTTTATCTCATTTAAACTTGTGCTGTGATATCCCAGGCATCCAATATAACCCGTAACTTGAACGAGAACTATTGTAATTGTATCAGCATTATTTTTCAGAAAACTGGAAGTAAGTATTTGGCCATAAGTACTTTGCACAGAAATAACAATTTCACTCATTATTCGTAAAGCTAAAAGTAAACGAAGCACAATATTTTGAGGTACGTATGCAATAGTAAAACGATGCTTACAGACTATAGAACAGATCGTTCACTTCTTTAAGCAGCTTTTTGACTTACCGGTGATTTCAGTGACCTCGAGATTGTCAATGTCATCGCCGTCATGCTCGTCAATATGTGTTTCAGGACATTCTGCACGAAGAGAAAGAATCCAATAAGATAGACTAAGGGTACTCTGCTTAAGATGCATCATACCTATATTTTTTAATGAAAAAAAAATTGTGGCCGTCGACACAATTACTGAATCTTAAATGAATGACGACCATTTCTTGTGTTCTTTTTTTTTATTAACCGACAGGATGTGCTTTAGCAGTGCTTGACGGTCATAGAAATTTTTTCGTCATCGTTGTTGTGTATTGTAATATATTTACCTTGTTATCAGTGTGAGAAGTTTAACCGAAAAAAAAAAAACGGCGTGACTCAATGGTAGAAAACTGGGCTGGCAAGTAGGGTACCCATATTTGAATTCAACAACAACAACAACAACAACAACAACATTGCTTATTTGGAAGAAAGAAATACAGAATTTCTCTGCGGCGGGAGGCAAAGACTAAAAGCTAAAAGCCTGTCGAGGTCTCGCCCCCTATTCACCAAAGCACTCTGCATCAGCGACATATACATTTACACATCAGCAACACACAACTATATACATCGGTTAGATATATCACACACGTTTACATATTTCATTGGTAGAAGATACTGGCATGCCATAGTATATATTTTCATATATTCGAAATAATCAAACATTCAGAACATGCATTTTTTGCATATACAAACAAAAGCACGCATTTTAAAACACGCTTCGTTCCACATAGTATACATTCAGAATACACTGACTACTGAGAAAAAAAAAGCACTGTTGGAATCAGTCCCATTTTAGAATCACAGTAAACGATCATAAAAAATAAACAAAAATAAAACGGACAATTACTCTAACGTGTAAATGACTATGGGCCTACATTGAGGTCAGTTGAAAAAATAAGTGATTTAGGATGAGATTTAAGTGGTTTGGATTGCAGTGTAAAGCCTATATTTGATTCGTGAAGGTTTAGCAACTCAATGACTTTGTAATCAATGTCCTGTTTTCCGTAATTCATCCGTATTTTCTTGGTCTCGGGAGAAAACTTTCTGAAGCCCTATTTCGTTTATATAGTCCGTGGTTAGGAATCCTGTAGTTTATGCCTATGAATATGTTGCATCAGCTTAAAATTATAAACTTTTCTACCAGGCAGAATTTCGTGTTTGACGAAAAGCGTTTCACTGTCTAGGCCCTGAGATAACCTTTATATTTTTCTAGGATACGAAGCACGCGCTTCTGTAAAAGTTATAATATATCATAATTGCTCTTAGTTGTTCCGCATACCAACATTTCATTTAAAAGTTTGAAGTAGAACAAGCTATAATCGAGCGATTTAAATAACCATGAGAGAAGGAGGAATGCGATTTTACTCAAGCATCCTACCGAACGAGCTCGATCTGTTAAGAGGCAATTAACGTGAGGCGTTCATGACAGGTGCTCGTGGAACCAGACACGGAGGAATTTTGTGTACTGGCTTGTTCTAGTGAGAAGGTACACACAATCACGAGCACACTCGGGGAGCACACACAGTCTACAGGCGGTCGCTCAGGTTTGTTGACTTTAGGTAAAGTAGCAGTGCTTTAGTTGCTTTCTGCGCAACTGAGGCAGATGCCCAGGTCCTTGTATCTTCTGCACACAAAATGGACCGGGGTCAAGTTGATTCTAAACCATCCGGAGCTGGCATCGCTGTGTGTCGTAGCAAGCGCAGCTGCACAGGACATGTTCGATGGTCTCTTCAGCTCCGCAATAGTCGCATGTAGGAGTGTCTGCCATACCAATGCGAAAGGAGTACACCTTTGTAAATGCAACACCTAACCAAAGGCGGCATAACAGTGTCGCATCGGAGCGGTAAAGTTGTGATGGTAGCTTTAGCTTGAGCGAAGGATCCGGTTCATAAAATTGACACCTTTGGAAGCTGGTAGACGACCGGAACGTGCGTGTGAGATCTCGAGCCAGCAGGTAAAGTTGTCTTGCTGCATCATTCCTTGATAGAGGAATCGGGACTACACGGGTTCCTTCATGAGCTGAGCGGGCCGCATCATCGGCTAATTGATTTCTGGTAATACCGATATGTCCAGGCAGCCATTGATATATAATATCATGCCCTCGTGCTATAGCTTCATGATGGCAATGTCTTATTTCTTTTACCAATTGGTCATGACTCCTCCTACGCATGGCAGACTGCAAACTCTCAACCGCTGCCTTCGAATCACAGAATATGACCCATTTTCCTGGACGTTCTTGAACGAGATATTGTAAAGCAGCCCTTATAGCAGCAAGCTCTGATGCCGTAGATGTAGTCATATGCGACAACTTAAACTTGATTGTCACTGCTGCAGCCGGAATTACAGCGGCACCTTATAAGCTGCTGGACGAGACGGACCCATCAGTGTATATCTGCGTTCGGTCTAAGTACGACTCATGTAATATTAGCAGTGTTGCTTGCTTCAATGCTACTCTGGAGTGATTGCTTTTATTTTTGATTCCCGGAATTTCTAGACGTACTTGCGGCTGGTCGAGGCACCACAAAGGACATGCCATTCTCGCAGCTGGCGTATATCTTGATGGAATGCGCTTTAGGTGCTTGGCTATGACGTCTGAAAACGTACACGTGGTCTTCCGGAGGGTAGAAGGGCGAAGTGGTGGTCGGGGACACGGCTAGCATGTCGAATGTGCACTCTGATCAATCCACAACTCTATATGTCCTGACCGGATGGTCTTTGGCAAGCATAATTGTGGCATAAGTAGAAGCGTATCGGGGCAGTCCTAGGCAGATACGCAGTGCCTGACCCTGCAAACTCTCCAATGAATGAGTATTGGATTTGCAAGTGTTAGTCAGTACCGGCAAGCTGTAGCGCAATAGACCCAGAAATAGGGCCCTGTACAGCTGTAGCATAGAGGCCACAGAAGTTCCCCATGCTTTCCCGCACATGAATTTCATTATACGCACAATAGATAGCAGTCTCTTCTTCAAGTACGCACAATGTGGGCTCCACGAAAGACTTCTGTCGATTATTATGCCCAGGAAACGATGCGTCCTTGCATATTTGACACTCTGCCCATAAATGTAAACAGGGTATGGCGTCATTGGTTTGCGTGTAAACGCCATCAACGCGCACTTCACAGTTGATATAGTTAGGCCTTGTTTCTGAAGGTAGGCTGTTGTGAGGGTTCCTGCCCGCTGTATTCGTGCACGCACCTGAGGGCGAGTAACTGCATCACTCTAGAGGCAAATATCATCGGCGTATATAGATAGGCACACCGACTTTGGCAGAGCCTTCACCAGACCAATCAGGGTAACATTGAACAATGTGGGGCTTAAAACACCTCCCTGAGGTACTCCGCAGTAGGTGTAATGTTCAGCAGTTGTACCCTCATATGTTTGCACAAAGAAACCCCTGCCAGTTATATAATCTTTTATCCATTGAAAAATTCGTCCACCAATTCCCATAGCTGCGAGAGAAGTGAGGATGGCATCGTGAGCTACATTATCATATGCACCCTTCACGTCAAGAAAGAGTGCCACTGGTATGCGCTTGCGACTTTTTTCTTGTTGCACAAATGTCGATAAGTCAAGGACACAGTCGATGGAGGAGCGGCCCCGACGAAAGCCTGCCATGCAAGAAGGGTATTTGGTGTATCGTTCCAAGTACCACTCGAGACGAAATAGAACCATTCTTTCCATCACTTTTCCGAAACAGCTTGCGAGGGCAACAGGGCGATATGCTGTCAAGTCCAATGGTGATTTTCCCGATTTCAAAAGTGGTATTAATCGACTTATTTTCCATTCTCGGGGAACACTGCCGCTGAGCCAGGAGTTGTTGAAGCATGTTAAAAGTTCTTTTCTGGCTTTTTGTCCAAGATGTCCCAACGCACTATAAGTAATACGATCAGGACCTGGCGATCAAATGCGCTTAGAAGCGAATAACGCACCTTCCAGTTCTTTTATGGTGTATGGAATGTCCATTTCTGGTAATCGCGTTTCAGGAACGATCATGGCGTCGATGCTCTCGTTCATAATATTCACGGCAACTCTCGTGCAAAATTCTCCAGCCACCTCGAGTTCTGTTTTTTCATGATGGAGTGCCAAAGCTTTAAAAGGGTGCCCCAGTGCAGGGTAGCAAACCGGATGTGCGTCTGGTTAACCTCCCTGGCTTTTCTTGCATCTTTATCTCTCTCGCTCTCTCTTGTTCTAGTCGCTGATCACTGAATGAAGTGACTACTTCATCGTTGGTGCGCTTGTTTATAGGTTTGAACAAAATAAATTAGGTTTTCTGTATGTTTAACTTTAGTTTGTTTTTATTAGCCAACTTGAGAGTTTCAGGAGGTACAGATTTTTTGAAGCTTCTACTTTCTGAATAGTGGAGCCTGTAAAAAAATACTTGTGTTGTCAGCAAACATTTTAATTTCGGGTGTGTACTGAACCTCTGTAATATCATTTATGTATAAGAAAAAGCACGGGGCCTAAAATGAATTCCAGAAGAACTCTTTTCTTTATGTTTAAATATTCGGACCTTTCACTGTGTATGCTAACAAATTGATATCTCGATGATAAGTAGCTTTTAAACAAGTCGGAGACTACTCCACGAATTCCATAGCGGCTTAATTTCAGCAGTAAAATTTCATGATCAAACCGAATCAAATGCTTTGCGCAAATCAAGGAATACACCTAGCGTGTACATTCTACCTTCAGTGTTTTCAATTATGCGACTTCTTACGCTAATTAGTGTCTCTTCCGTAGTCTTATTTTTGTGAAATCCATAATATGCGATGATAAGATATTATATTTCTCAAGATATTTCATGAGGCGTGTATTTATACAATTCTCCAAAATTTTTCAGAATACAGGTAACACAAACATCGTACGATAATTAGTAATGTCACAAGTGTTGCTACTTTTATGGATGGGTGTAACTTTTCCCACCTTAAGTTTTTTCGGGAAGCGTCCAGTCAATAAGAAATAACTTATAATATATGCCAATACAGGGCTAAGTACAGATGCGACGGCCTTAACTGGAGCTGCCTTTACGTCATCATAACAACTTGCAACGTTCGTTTTTAGTTCTTTAAATACCAGTAGGTACACTTCATCTGGTAAAACTTCGTGTAGCACGAGAGAATTTACAGAAACGTTTGCCTCGTTGGCACATTGTGTTACCTCTTCATCACTCTCACAGCCACATTCACAAAGTATTGGTTAAATGCGTTTGCCAATTCTGTGCCCTCTAGAATGATATCACCAACTTTTACTTGCCTACAGGTGTCCTGATGTTGTTGTTCTTCCAGTTAAAGAATTTACTTGCTTCCATATTTTTGCTGGTTCTCATTTTATGCGCGAGAAAATGGCTTCGTAATAGTCAAGTTTAGCCTTTCTGGTGTCACTATTTAGCTTGTTACAGAATTGCTTGAATTCACGCAGTACTTCAGCAATTTTAGTAGCAAGGAATCTGTGAAAAAAAGCGTATTTTTTTGCTTTGTTCGCTTTAAAAGGTCGCCGTTGATCCATGGTTTTCTATTCTTAGACTTTAGTGATCCGATTTGTTGTATCGAAAAAGCAGTATTGTAGCACTCTAGGAAGATAGCTATGAAAGTATCATATGCGCTGTCTGGATTGCGTTGCACATAGACAGGTGACCAGTCTGTCTGTTCAATCAAATCAGCAAGCTTAAGCAGATAGTTGTCATTAATACACCTAAATCCATTGACATTTGGGTGTTCATTTTTACGCAACAGGTTTTCTGTAGAAATATATATAGGTAGGTAATCACTTAGGTCTGAGCATATTGTGCCTACAAAACTTAACGAATGCTGTGTGTGGTTTTAGCGGGACGGCTCAGTGCTCTCCCATAGTTGAATACGAAGTACTCAAAGTCGTTGAACATTTTTTTTCTAAACACGCAGTGTAATCGCTGCTATTTAAGCTTGTTATACATACGTCCAGTGACGTGGAGCTAGTGGTAGTAATACGGGTAGAATCTATAATGACATTTTTTAGCTTCAAATGATTATACGAAGTTATTTTTGTTAATCAAGTGCGTACATGTCTTCACTTCTAAAATTGATATTGACGTCACCCATAATAAAGGTAGTTTTTTTATTTTATTAAAGCAATGCAAACTTGTTACAAATGACTTAGAAAATGTCGCTTATATCCAGTTGGGGGTATGTATACCACAGCAACTAAATATCATTTGTTTATATTGCTAAGCACCCTATGTCACCGCTACTCAAAGACAGTTCATCAAGCATTTGAAAAAAAATAGCAATACTGGAGGTATATCGCCAACCTTCCACCCCTTCCTGTGCGATTCAGGTGCGCTACATTATAATTTGTAAACACGGGAGAAATATCCCTATTACACAGCCATGTCTCTGTAAACAATATTACATCAATATCCACGTGAATACTACTCAGAAATACATCAAACGCTTCGCGCTTGTTCCTAATGCTTTTTATGTTTTGATGCAGTACGGTAAAAGAGCATTCATTTATTATAGGAATTGTTGTTTGAAGAGTTGACATTGTGAACTAACGGAATTCACATCGGGGAAAAAAGTTTTTCTCTTCACCATGTTTTACTTATGTGAGGTCTAAATCAAAAACACGTGTTATTCGGATTACATAAGACGTTTCATATTTTCGCGCAAGATTTTTTTCCTCCGCCAGACCATACCAATTTCCACTTTGCAGATTTCTTTTTTGCTATAGCGGCACCAAGAAGCTGTTTGTTGTGCCGCGTCAGGTGCTCGTTAACATAAATGACACTTTCCGTGCACTCATAATCGAGGTGAGTGAAAATAATCCTTGGTTTCGTTTCGTTTGTGTGCAGCGCAAAAGCGAAGAAACATGATCATTCACTGTTTTTTTTTCATATTTCGTTTCATAGGGCGGTGGCGGCGGATAACTACGGCGCCGCATGCGACCATTGTTGTGATCTGATAACAGCTTCTGTTGTAAAAAAATGTTAATGGAGACGTCACTTTAAAATTCCCGCTACATACAACATGACATCTTATATTCTGAAGGCATATACTGGTTTGTACGTAGCTTCTAATTGATTTAAATAAAGTATAGTACCATCTGTGGTGGCCATAGACTACGATTTTTTTGGAAAAATTCATCGAACCAATGTCCGCAAAACACAAGAAAATACATTTTAAAGTGTTCGACTGCATGCATGTAGATTTCGGCAGGAAATCTAAGAATGAAACTTGAATCTTGATTTTCTCGGCTAATACTGAACCAATAACAAATTATATGACATTAGACTTCTTTGGCTGCAGTTTGTCTATCTAAACCAAGTCATTGTTAATCTTCAATGTCCTTTTAAGACCTGATCCATGGTCAAAACATATCAAAATTATATTTTTTTTATATGGTGCCAGGATGTCATGCACGGGCACAAAACCTGAGACAGTAAAGCGTCATGGTATAATCGAAAACAGGCAAACATACTTGCTGCTGAAATCAGTTCATCGCTCACATTGTAATACATTCGGCAAAGACCGTGAAATGCGGAATCCGCCACTGAATGTTCATTGGTCCCCCGCACAACGGAAGCTTGTATGTCCGTGTCATATTGCGTAATGCTTCACAAGGCGTGCTGACGTGTGCAAAGCGTTGAGAGCAGTAATTCAAAACTCGCGCTTTTTTTTTCTGGCCCAACATCTCGCCATTTACGAAACAAAGATTAACTGGCTACGGATACGAAACAAACAAAAAACACCACCGCTTGTTATGCACAGTCGTCACTTTGGCTTTCCTACAGAACACTGTCAATTGAGGGTGATAGAACTGGTCCCTGAAACTCCGTTGTCCGGCGAGTTATACTGTCTGAGTGCTGCTCAAACTTCCTCGATGAAACATTGCGATCACGCTTTGAACACCAGCGTTCGTCAACAAATGTTAACAAAACATAAGGTTCCACTCAAGTTGCACATGTTTAGCAGCTGTCAAGCCTTTCCACCTGTATTTACACGAATCATACTAACGAATACAAACTACGGTTTAGAGAAAAATGCTATGAATGTAAAATATCGCTTAACAGTTCAATTCTTCACTTACCATCTAGTTCTTCCATCGCGTCAAAATCAAAAAGATTGCCGACGCTATGCCGCGAGTTTCAGCCGTGCGTTAACCAGTCCCGCGAATTCTCGTTGCATTGCAGCTTTGGCGAGATTTGCTGACGAACACAGGACGACAGGTATAATGAAAATGTTACAAAAGTAAAGCGTCAAAGTCTGTTCACCGAGCTATCCATGTCGGCTCAGCAATTTCCTACGTAACGAAGTTCCTGTCATGTGCAGATCTATCGCAGATGCCACGTGTTGCCGCGGAATAAAAACTAGAAGCCGACGCAGCTGGCGGCTCAGGCATGCGCGGCGTACGACGGGCCCGTCGTTGTCGAGCCGGACTCCAACGTTAATTCAGCGACGTGGTGTTGTTACAGCTTAAAAATACCCATTTGTTAGAGTTTGATTGATTGATATGTGGGGTTTAACGTCCCAAAACTAACACATGATTATGAGAGACGCCGTAGTGGAGGGCTCCGGAAATTTCGACCACCTGGGGTTCTGTAACGTGCACCCAAATCTGAGCACACGGGCCTACAACGTTTCCACCTCCATTGGAAATGCAGCCACCGCAGCCGGGATTCAATCTCGCGACCTGCGGGTCAGCAGCCAAGTACCTTATCCACTAGACCACCGTGGCGGGGCCATTTTTTAGAGTTATAAAGGTCATAAATAGCAGGGGTGGAGCGTTTAGCATCGTGTGGCAACCGAACAATCATGCAATATGTGGAATAACTTCATTCGCTCAACAATAAAGGCGAGTAAACTCAACCTCACCATGGCAAGGCCCACTCGTGGACGTTCAGGTTAAACCTCATCTTCATGACGGCCAAGATGTGAGAGTAAAAAAAAGAGCAATAATTAGCCTGTGTCACTTAAGTTTGCGAAGAAAGGTCACTGGTGTAAAAATCGGTGGAGCAAACTCCCTCAGTGCGCATCACAAGACGGCGTAGCGTCGTTCGCTTATCATTGTATTTATTGCATTTCCCGGTTTTCATGGTGGTTTCATCTCCTTCGTCGGTCTTTGTTATTGTGGGCGTCGCAAAACGCTTCAGAAGTTATGTTTGTACCTAACTCTGTGAGCCAGCATATCCGTTATATGGCTGCATTTGGTCATTTCCTGGTCCTGGTCATTTGCACGGTATAACGAGCACAACATTTCTTACTTTGAAGGATCCTTTCTGGCACTTGTCTTCACCACTTATTTCTATTCCTGAAGTCCACCGCGGTGACCTTGCGGCTTCGTAGCTCGGCTTCTGACCCCTAGGTTGCAGATTCGCTCACGGCCGTCGCAGTAGCCATTTCGATGGAGGCCCTTCCCTGAGGCGGGCCTCATAAACATAATGTGGTTTAAGCGGGTAAAATAGATGTTATTATTATTATTATTATTATTATTATTATTATTATTATTATTATTATTATTATTGTTTTTATTATTATTATTATTTGAAACCTTTATTTTTCAAAAAATTGGTCCTTCTATTTTCTCCCTCTTCGTAGATACGTTTATGTTTGCGCACCCGAGCAATCAATCGACAAGTCGATCAATCAATCAATCAAGTATAATCAGTTAATCAATTAATTCTTTATTAGACGACCCAGCAACTATGCTGAGCTTTAAAGGCTGACGCTGAGTAAGAAAAACATGCAACGATTTCGTATATTCTTTTTCGTATATGCTAATTGATACATGATCATTTTAGTAACTCATGATTTGCATTTTTCTTAAGAAAGCAATTTGTGATGAGTGTACACAATAAGAATAACACATTTTGCTCTTTCATTGTATGCATGTTTTGTTATAGCGTGGGCTATTTTTTAAAAGAAAGTCATGTATGTGGAATGATTTGCTTTTGAATCGCCCTTCTTGGTTGTCTTGTATTAAGGGGCTGTGGGAAAGTCACGCTGTCTATGACAACTTTTCCTGCAGCTCCCCTGCTCCTGTATATTTAGGACAGAAATCAAATTCATATTAAAACTTATTATTAACCATGAGACCACTGTTCTTTGATCCCGTATCTCATATTTGCGGTAAGTGCCATAACGAACACAAACAGAGCTTTGTAAATTCCTCAAACTGGTCATTAGTGTGCGGAAGCATATCGCGGGACATACCAGTATACCACCGGCCGTGGTATATGGGTTCGCACTACAGGTGAATCTACCCATGAACATTGATTGGTAATTTCACATTCATTGGTAATTTGAATGCGAGGGCGCAAAGAAACAAAAAAACTAACGTGTGCAGCGTTCACCGTAACCCTGTATTTTACAACAAATTGAACCCCGTTTCGTGGCCCCAGTGCAATGTTTGGGGTGATGTGGTGAATTCGGTCCACATGGTGTAAACATGCCCAAGTCACAACGATGACTCACACACTGTAGTATCCCGGGAGGCCCTGCTCCACAGCCCAGACTCCAATGTCCAGCAAAACATGATTAGTCAAATCCTTGCTTCTGCTGCTGTGTCTCAAAACATTACGGCCAATGGCTAGGGGTGACGGACAATGCCTAACGTGATTGAGTGTTTTTTTTTCTGTGAATCATGTTTACTCTCTCTCTCTCTCTCTCTTTCTCTCTCTCGGCAATGATTGAGTCCAAGCATTCTGTGTGGCGTTGAGGTATCCTACCACAGAGCCATGCCTGGTCTTGAAACTGTTTCGCAAAAATGCCCTATGCGCACATAATGTTGGTGCAGCGTTAACTGATGTTGCAATGCTGGATATCTAGTTTTGTAACAAAGCAATAAAATACATATGTATTTACATGAGGCAGGCTTCATGTGAGGTTAACGTCAGTTGTGGTTCCAGTATTGGTGCCGCTTTTATAGAAGCACATTAAACATTACATTTTATTCTCATGACACAACAAGCTGTATTCAAATGTTGCTCGACACTGAAGGAATATGCCAACAAAAGATACACGCAATATTGACATCATCACACCGTGAAGTGCCCTTCATTTTGTTAATACTGATGTCTGTGCTCCTACGTGACTGCTGATGACTTTACCTTTAAACGCCGATGTATTCGATGTTCCCGATAATCTCAATATGAGCACACAACTGATCACTTGAAAAAAAAAACAACGTCTATTTATCTCGTAAATCTTGTCTCAAACCCCCCCCCCCCCCCCCCCAAAAAAAAATTACAGCATACTGCTTTTTTTGGGGCTTTCACTGCTTTGCATGACACTAATTCGCACAAGGCGTCGGATCTGCCTAATTTATTCTACGATAGCTTACATCCCCAGCTTTCCTTTCTTTACTATTCCCTTCTTTCTTATATGAACACAACGTAAGTAATATAACAAATACCAAAGAGTAAAAAGTTTGTAATACCTCTGCTTTTGCTCACTTTTCCGTTGACTCATTTCATCGGACAACACCCACTCGGTCACGGGTCCAGAGCAACTCATCTTACGCGTACGCACCACTCAATAAATCAGGCTCTGTTAACAAGCTGCAAGGTGCACGGTGTGTACTAGAGGTACACTCCTACGTGCGCAATTCACTTGGAAACGTAGCCCGAAGATATGTCATTAGGACGATCGAAATCTCAGTTCTAATTTTTTTTTCTTCCGTACACTTTTGATGTTTCTTGCCCTAGACGGCGGCTTGTGATATTTTCACTCTTGTTATTTTCTTTTTATCATTTGATCTTCAAAAGGAGCTAATCTTCCAGATTAAAGATGATGTGAACGCAATTCGAAAACGCCGGAAAGTACCGAGTTTCAGCGCTCAAGGGCTTCTTTTCATTAAAAAAGGAGAAAAAAAAAGCTCTTCTCTCAGAGAAGCCAAGTTCTAGTTCGGTGGCATGCAGGTATGCGGACTTCTAAGAAGGCAATCGCACTTACGTTTATTGAGCTGAATGCAACTTCGAACGGTGGTGTCTCGAAAGCAAGTAAAGCTGTGAGAATAGCAGACTGGGCTTGTTGGTTTAACATAATTGCAGCTTAAGGCGCGAAAACGACACGGACGAAGAGAGACAGTACACACACACGGAGCGTGTGTACTGTGTGTGTGTACTGTCTCTCTTCGTCCGTGTCGTTTTCGCGCCTTAAGCTGCAATCAAGTAAAGCTATTGCCCTTTTGCGTACAACTGGTACCGAGAAGCTGGTTGATGTAAAAAAAAAGTAATAATAAATAAACCACGTGTCGTGGCGTACGAGTCCATCTGCTTCATAGGAGGTACGCGATGAGCGAGAACTTTCGACTTCACTTTCTCACCTCACCTCAAATTGCTCCCGATTCAGAACCGCGTCTTCAAAATTTTATTTCGTTCTCGGCACTTGATTTCTTTTTGAAGAAACCATGACGTTTCTGCCTGTAACTGAAAACGAGGTGAACACTCCAATTTACTTGCGTTCCCAGATTCTCTTGCACGAGTTGACAAAATTTCAAGGAGTGTAGGTCATGGCTAGTGCACGGGAGTGTGTGTTTTGGCGCGCATTTTTCTCAAGAGCACATTGTCGTAAACTATTTTTAAGAGCTCTTTATAGTGAGATCTGGCCAGGTGTCGATCGCCTATCCGTCCGGCGTATCACGTAGTGTTCTCTTATCGTACAATAGAAGGCACTGTTCCATAGAGATGCATGCAAACTGCAGTTGAATAACAATATACTAGATGACAGTGTATGTTTTCTTTGTCTGGGGAGCCTTAATGTGCGTGCATCTCATGAAGACGCACGCACATGATTCTCATTTCCGAGAGGACGCTGGCCCATAGACATGCGAGCAATATGGCGGTTCGGGGAAGGCTTGCTAGATGGCGTTGGTGGTTCAGCAGCCCTCCGATTGTCTGATCCGTGGCGGCACGAGATCTCTCATTCTTCTTGGTCATTGCCGTACGCAGAGAAGTGTGCTTGCCAGGTCGTGCTTATTTGGACGCATGGATGGACACATGGACGGACGAAGGAAGCATGGGCGGACTAACGCATGGACGGACGCAGATTCACATGCGCAGACGGATGGAAGCTTGAACGAACGAACGCTTTGCCCCACTCATTATCATGCAATCACTCCATGAATATGCTGTAATTTTTCGTTGTTTTAATCTTTCTCTTCTGTATGGCTACTTGTAGACTGAAAGTTTGGGCCAAACTGGTTTCGCCTTTTTGGAAATTATAAGTTCGCGCTGTTGGTAGTACATATTTTTCATCACAGATAGATAGATAGATAGATAGATAGATAGATAGATAGATAGATAGATAGATAGATAGATAGATAGATAGATAGATAGATAGATAGATAGATAGCAATTTTGGATGACGGCCACATAGATATGTTACCTTGGTTGTCCGTATCTACCCTTACGCTACATAATAGCAAAAGTATACATCAACTTACATCTATTGATTGCTTGATATGTATGGTTTAACGTCCCAAAATCACCATATGATTATGAGATACGCCGTAGTGGAGGGCTCCGGAAATTTTGACCACCTGGGGTTCTCTAACGTGCACCCAAATCTGAGCACATGTACGGGCCTACAACTCCCCCCCCCCCCCCCATCGGAAATGCAGGTGCCACCGCCGGGATTTGATCCCGCGACCTGCGGGTCAGCGGCCGAGTACCTTAGTCACCAGAGCACCGCGACGGGGCAGGTTACATCTATGATTTCCTGCGCAAGCGGCACACGCTTATATGAACCTGTCTGCCGTATACGAATGGCTGTATTCATATGAAGCGTGGTTTTTCGAACGAGTTTACCGAGCTGCTTGTAAGAATGGGAGGCTAACACACCCGGGTCAGGAACAAGAAGCTGGCAGCTTTTCCGAAGACCCAGGTTGTTTGCAGTTGCGATTTGTGGGCAGTACCGACCGATGAACATTGGTGCTCGCAGCTCTCCATATTCCTCATCCTGTTTTAATATCTTCATCAGCATGCCATGCTTCTCAAGGAATTGCGTAACATACAGGGCGTCACATTATACTTAGTACCATGGTTTTAATAATAATAATAATAATAATAATAATAATAATAATAATAATAATAATAATAATAATAATAATAATAATAATAATAATAATAATAATAATAATAATAATAAATAGAGCTCTTAGTCTCAAAACCAGGTTATGAGTAGCACGGACGCCATTGGGGAAAGCTCCAGAAAATTCGACAACCTGATGTTTTAATGCGCACTGGCATGGCCCTGTACACGGACCTTCACTGCTTCGCCTTCACTTATATGCGACCGCCACGGCCAGCACCGAACCCGCCACCTTCATTCAGGTCACAAGTCAAGCACCGGGACCGCTTATCCACCGTGGTGGACAACCGTGGTTATAACATACTGGAAGTATGCTACATGCTGAAACGCCATTAGATATTACCATTGTTCCTCGTCTACTAGGATAGGTTTGCAGGATATAAATCAATCAAGAAAGCTTCATTCCCACATTATGTGGTAAGATATCGCCCAATTTGATGTTTGAGCCTGTTGCGCAGCTCTTAGGACTCGCACATTTATCCGCTAGATTTGAAGCGTTTTGCAGTAACAGAGCGTGCCTTCCCATTTGATGGGTCTCCATCCTGTAAATTTCTGATTTTGGGTACTCTGTTATAGCAATCAGTTCTTATTTCTTCTTTGATAACTCTTTACTAGTTACTTATAGTAAATTTTAAAGCTCTTGAATCACTCGAACTATTAGCAAAAGTTAGTAAGCAAAGAGCAATATCTACAAGACAGTACTAATTGCATGACAATTACTTTCCGGTAGATATGAAAGACCAGAAATGTGAAAGTAACCATCTGACTGAGTTTCCGTTCTCATAATGAGGAGCGTCAAAGGAAAAACAGCTTAGAAGTTGTTGAAATTTCAAGATGACAGGACATTGCAGGCAGCAAATGACCGTGATGATATTACAACGACATCTTCTAGTGATGTCTTACTGTCTTGCTGTTTTTAACCTTTCTATATTGGGCGTGTGTTTCGTGTTACCATTATGTCATCATGTCTCCGCCCGACCAAATGATTCATATTCTAGAGAGAGAGAGAGAAAGGAAAGGCCGGGAGGTTAACCAGATATTGGCATCTGGTTTGCTACCCAGCACTGGGGGTGGGGAAGTAGGGGCAAGAAAGAGGGATTAGATAGAGGAAAAAAAAAAACGCACGCGCACTTATAAAAAAAACGAAAACACACACAGGAAGGGTGTCGCAGCTACAACCATTCAGCAAGGCCGGTCAATCGCAAAAAGGGCAGCAGCGCTTTCAGGACCCTCTTCTGTGAAGTCGCATCCTGATGATACGGCAGAATTTCCTGCTCCGACAGAGGCTGATCATCTAATTTGTTGAGTTCCCTGCGAAGGCACAATCGCCGCCTACTATACGCTGGGCACTCAAAAAGAACATGTTGAATGGTTTCCTCCTTGCCACAGTGGCCACAGGCTGCGGTGTCGGCCATCCTAATGCGGAAAGCGTAGGCGTTGGTAAATGCAACGCCCAACCACAGCCTACATAACAAGGTCTGGTCTGCTCGGCGAAGCCTCGACGGGACTTGAAGACTTAGCGTAGGGTCAAACGAGTACAGTCGGGCATGCTTGAAATGCGGCTGATTCCATTGCGATGTGGTTTGCTCGTCGGAGCTCTGCGGAGCTCTCGTGCAGCATCCGTCCTAGAAAGTGGTAGATTCATAATCTAAGTTTGAATATTTCGCCTGAGGCTTTTCCGGGGCTCTGAGTTTGAGCCTTGCGCACTACAACTCGAAGTGCCGCACAAGCTTTAGAAACTTAAGGTTCCAATGTGTGCTCGACAACATTGTGCTTCTGTCTATTCACTGTCGTGTGTCACATAACGGTGTCTATTAAACGTAGTACAGGAGCTGAGTGCAACACCACAAGTACTTTACCAGAAGTCACTTGCGTAACGCAGTAAGAGCAGTAGCATGCTGAGCAAGAGCACAAGAAAGAAAGAAAGAAAGAAAGAAAGAAAGAAAGAAAGAAAGAAAGAAAGAAAGAAAGAAAGAAAGAAAGAAAGAAAGAAAGAAAGAAAGAAAGAAAGAAAGAAAGAAACAATTGATTGATTTGTGGGGTTTAACGTCCCAAAAGCACGATATGATTATAAGAGACACCGTAGTGGAGGGCTCCGGAAATTTCGATCACCTGGGGTTCTTTAACGTGCACCCAAATCTAAGCACACGGGCCTACAACATTTCCGCCTCCATCGGAAATGCAGCCACCGCAGGCGGGATTCAAACCCGCGACCTGCGGGTCAGCAGCGAATACCTTAGCCACTAGACCACCGCGGCGGGGCAAGAAAGAAAGAAAGAAAGAAAGAATGAAAGAAAGAAAGAATGAAATAAAGGAAAAAAGAAAGAAAGAAATGAATTGAGGAATACGCCAAGGGAATAACTATCAAACGACCCGGTTGGCTACTCTACGCCGGTGAATCTGGAAAGGGGAATAAGAGGAAAAGAGAGCCATAGATAGGGAAAGATGTTCACAACTAAAGCTTCCCTCTTACAGTGCATGGACCAAGAAGATGATAAACAACGGACTCGGTTTGCGCTGAATGCCAAGTTCCCTCATTCTCCATAAACAAATAACATGCACACAAGGCGTTCGAAACTTGAAGAAACGGCATGGGGGTCCCGAGAGCATTTGTGAACGAGAGCTCCAGGTCACTGAGGCAATATAAAGTTCCTTTTATCAGTGAAGATAACTATAATAGCTAGTTACCACGTTAAGTCTGCTCGAAATGCCTCATAGAATTAGCGAGCACATCGCGCTCGCTGCCTGCTCAGAGTTTGAACTGTCTCAATTGTTCTCGGGCACACTTGTGCGTAGTTAGCGCTAGTTCAGCGGTTTATTCATTGTCCTCATGGGCTGTCTTGTTCTTCGCGTTGAAACTATGACGGACTAGAATAAGTTGCGGCCCTTTCAAGTTAGAACTGACCACCGCTTCGTGCCGCTGATTACTTCGAGTTTTCGGGGCGCTAACCAAAGTCCCTCAAGGCAAGGTTTAAATTTTGAGTGTTCAACACGCTATGCAAAAGTACAAAGTTAGCGCTAACCAGGTGTCCTCGCGCTTGATAAGATAAACGTGCCGCTTACTAAGCGATGCTAATTAGCCCTCTGTTGCCAGGGGCTGCTGGGGTCAGCCTCATCAATTCGGTTCCTTTTCTTCAGCGCCCCCGTATTTGCCGACACAAGGCATGTTAACTCGTCTCCACGACTTCAAAGTGCCTCTAAAGACGTGTGCATGAATTTTGTGTTTCGCACCTAATGGCTAAATTAGCCCTGCTGCCATGCCAAACTGAACAGCATTGTGTTGGTTATGTGCATTCTGCGCTTCTTGACACACTTTCCATATGGGGCGAATACCATCTAATACTGCCTGATAAATACGTCAATGCTGGCTTTTCAAGTTAAGGTATTCCTTGGAAAAATCAGTGTTAGGTTATGATCTTTGAGTTGCAATAATTATTACTTCACCAATCTTGTAGTTGGGGTGCGTACAGCCAGTGAGGTAAAGCTGAAATATCACGGCTTTTCATAAGATCTGTCACAGCCAAGCTTCCTTCGTCTTGTCTATGTTCATCATAGCAAAGTGGATGTGTGCCATAAGAATCGAGCAAGCCTTGCACATGTAGTTCACTAAAAAATTAAAAAAAAAATCTCTTCGTAAAAGCGTAGCTGGCATGCGCTAATTATCTCATAGCACAGCTTAGCTATGCATGGCGCAGTATAGCAAGAAGGCGGAAAGGGAACTGAGGTTGAGATAAATGGAAGCGTGGAGGAGGGAAGGTGAAGCGTAGCCTTATTAGCATACTATTGCAAAGGAGTCAGAGAGAGAAAGAGAGAACAGTAATGTAAGAGTGAGGAGGAGAAAAGGTATAGCATAGCAGGGGGTGAGCGGAGAGGAGGAGTGGCGGCACAGGTGAGGGTGAAGTCAGGCGTGGTAGAAAGCAATGTGCAGCTGCGCCGAGCGCAGCTGGTGTGACGCTTGTCCTCGCATTCCATTACTTTGTGCTCAATCACGACGGCTTTCCCTAAGCTCCGCGGTCCCTTGATGTTTACGATGTTAAGGCGGTTAAAACCACACAAAATGTTTCGACGAAATCTTGCGTACTACTTAAAGCACCAGACTGGCCTGGCATGATTGAATGATCGCGTGAAATTTTTGGTTCTGGAAAACGTGTGCAATGCCTACGCGAAAAGCGAGAGAATGAAAAATGCGCAGCATCATCTTTACTGCGCACAGTGGCTCCTAAATACTACGCAGTCGCGCAATTTTGCCTTCGTTACAAGCGTCTTTTACAAGGGATCGACATTGCGTGGTTCAGCTTATTGAGTCTTATCTGGAGCAAAATGGTGGAATACCTGCAGATTAATTTTGACGTGCTCAGATTATTCGAAGTTTATCAACATAAATATGCATTCGATTGATATCTTCTTCGCAGTGTTCTGCGATTTCCTCTTA